>NW_024395457.1:0-4109 GCF_016617805.1 Bactrocera tryoni | reverse complement strand
GTCGCTATGGCTATATTACAACTCTATGAAAGCTCCAATAACATCAAAACGGCTAGTTAGCATAAATATGTAAAGTTCATATTCTTACGCAACTTAATATCGATTGTTTAGTGTGTATGTATTAAAAAATCGATTCTACACCTTAACTTAAGATTGTGAAATTGCTCCAAAAACACGGTCGTTATGGCTATACGACAACTCTATGACAACTCCAATAACATCAGAACGGGTAAATAGCATAAATATGTAAAGTTCATATTTTTACGCAACCTGATATCGATTGCATAATGTTTATATACCAAACAATCAATTCTACACCTTAATCTAAGATTGCAAAATTGTTCCAAATACCTTGTCGCTATGGCTATATTACAACTCTATGAAAGCTCCAATAACATCAAAACGGCTAGTTAGCATAAATATGTAAAGTTCATATTTTTACGCAACTTGATATCGATAGCTTAGTGTGTATGTATTAAAAAATCGATTCTACACCTTAACTTAGGATTGTGAAATTGCTCCAAAGTCACTGTCGTTATGGCTATACGACAACTCTATGACAACTCCAATAACATCAAAACGGCTAAATAGCATAAATATGTAAAGTTCATATTTTTACGCAACCCGATATCGATTGCATAATGTGTATGTATCAAAACATCGATTCTACCCCGTAACTTAAGATTGTGAAATTGCTCCAAAGACACTGTCGTTATGGCTATACGACAACTCTATGAAAGCTCCAATAACACCAAAACGGCTAATTAACAGAAATATGTAAAGTTCATATTTTTACGCATCTTGATATCGATTGCTTAATGTGTATGCCTCAAAAAAACAATTTTGCACCTTAATTTAGGATTGTTAAATTGTTCCAAATACACTGTCGCTATTGCTTAAGGACAACTCTATGATAACTCCAATAACATCAAAACGGCTAGTTAGCATAAATATGTAAAGTTCATATTTTTACGCATCTTGATATCGATTTCTTAATGTGTATATACCAAAAAATCAATTTTGCACCTTAATTTAGGATTGTTAAATTGTTCCAAATACACTGTCGCTATTGCTATAGGACAACTCTATGAACACTCCAATAACATCGAGACGGCTAATTAGCAAAAATATGTAAAGTTGATATTTTTAAGCTACCTGGTATCGATTGCATATTGTGTATGAACCAAAAAATCAATTCTACACCTTAATCTACGACTGCAAAATTGTTCCAAATACCTTGTCGCTATGGCTATATTACAACTCTATGAAAGCTCCAATAACATCAAAACGGCTAGTTAGCATAAATATGTAAAGTTCATATTCTTACGCAACTTGATATCGATAGCTTAGTGTGTATGTATTAAAAAATCGATTCTACATCTTAATTTAGGATTGTGAAATTGCTCCAAAGTCACTGTCGTTATGGCTATACGACAACTTTATGACAACTCCAATAACATCAAAACGGCTAAATAGCATAAATATGTAAAGTTCATATTTTTACGCAACCTGATATCGATTGCATAATGTGTATGTATCAAAACATCGATTCTACACCGTATCTTAAGATTAAGAAATTGCTCCAAATACACTGTCGTTATTGCTATAGGACAACTCTATGAACACTCCAATAACATCAATACGGGTAATTAGCAAAAATATGTAAAGTTCATATTTTTACGCTACCTGATATCGATTGCATATTGTGTATGTACCAAAAAATCAATTCTAGACCTTAATTTAGGATTGTTAAATTCTTACAAATACACTGTCGCTATTGCTATTGGACAACTCTATGACAACTCCAATAACATTAAAACGGGTAATTAGCAAAAATATGTAAAGTTCATATTTTTACGCATCTTTGTATCGATTGCTTAATGTGTATGTACTAAAAAATGGATTCTACACCTTAATATAAGATTGTGAAATTGCTCCAAATACACTGTCGTTATTGCTATAGGACAACTCTATGAACACTCCAATAACACCAAAACGGCTAATTAACAGAAATATGCAAAGTTCATATTGTTACGCATCTTGATATCGATTGCTTAATGTGTATGTACCAAAAAATCAATTTTGCACCTTAATTTAGGATTGTTAAATTCTCCCAAATACACTGTCGCTATTGCTTTAGGACAACTCCAATAACATCAAAACGGCTAGTTAGCATAAATATGTAAAGTTCATATTTTTACGCATCTTGATATCGATTTCTTAATGTGTATGTACTAAAAAATCAATTCTACACCTTAACTTAGGATTGTGAAATTGCTCCAAAGACACTGTCGTTATGGCTATACAACAACCCTATGAAAGCTCCAATAATATCAAAACGGCTAAATAGCATAAATATGTAAAGTTCATATTTTTACGCAACCTGATATCGATTGCATATTGTGTATGTATCAAAACATCGATTCTACACCGTAACTCAAGATTGTGAAATTGCTCCAAAGACACTGTCGTTATGGCTATACGCCAACTCTATGAAAGCTCTAATAACACCAAAACGGCTAATTAACAGAAATATGTAAAGTCATATTTTTACGCATCTTGATATCGATTGCTTAATGTGTATGCACCAAAAAATCTATTTTGCACCTTAATTTAGGATTGTTAAATTGTTCCAAATACACTTTCGCTATTGCTTTAGGACAACTCTATGACAACTCCAATAACATCAAAACGGCTAGTTAGCATAAATATGTAAAGTTCATATTTTTACGCATCTTGATATCGATTTCTTAATGTGTATGTTCTAAAAAATCAATTCTACACCTTTTTTACGCAACCTGATATCGATTGCATATGTACCAAAAAATCAATCCTACACCATAATTAAGGATTGTCAAATTGTTCCAAATACACTGTCGCTATTGCTATAGGACAACTCTATGACAACTCCAATAACATTAAAACGGGTAATTAGCAAAAATATGTAAAGTGATATTTTAACGCATCTTTGTATCGATTGCTTAATGTGCATGTACTAAAAAATGGATTCTACACCTTAATATAAGATTGTGAAATTGCTCCAAATACACTGTCGCTATGGCTATACGACAACTTTATGACAACTCCAATAACATCAAATCGGCTAAATAGCATAAATATGTAAAGTTCATATTTTACGCAACTTGATATCGTTTTTTTAATGTGTGTGTACTAAAAAATCGATTCTACACCTTAATATAAGATTGTGAAATTGCTCCAAATACACTGTCGCTATGGCTATACGACAACTTTATGACAACTCCAATAACATCAAATCGGCTAAATAGCATAAATATGTAAAGTTCATATTTTTACGCAACCTGATATCGATTGAATAATGTGTATGTATCAAAACATCGATTCTACACCGTAACTTAGAATTGTGAAATTGCTCCAAATACACTGTCGTTATGGGTATACGACAACTCTAAAAAAGCTTCAATAACTTCAAAAAGGCTAATTAGCATAAATATGTAAAGTTCAGATTTTTACGCAACCTGATATCGATTGCATATGTACCAAAAAATCAATTCTACACCTTAATTTAGGATTGTTAAATTGTTCCAAATACACTGCCGCTATTGCTATAGGACAACTCTATGAACACTCCAATAACATCAATACGGGTAATTAGCAAAAATATGTAAAGTTCATATTTTTACGCTACCTGATATCGATTGCTTATTGTGTATGTACCAAAAAATCAATTTTGCACCTTAATTAAGGATTGTTAAATTGTTCCAAATAAACTGTCGTTCTGGCTATTCGACAACTCTATGAAAGCTCCAAAAACATCAAAACGGCTAAATAGCATAAATATGTAAAGTTCATATTTTTACGCATCTTGATATCGATTGCTTAACGTGTATGTACCAAAAAATCAATTTTACATCTTAATTTAAGATTGTAAAATTGTTCCAAATACACTGTCGCTATTGCTATAGAACAACTCTATGACAACTCCAATAACATCAAAACGGCGAGTTAGCATAAATATGTATAGTTCATATTTTTACGCAACCTGGTATCGATTGCATAATGTGCATGTACCATAAAATCAATTCTACACCTTAATTTAAGATTGTAAAATTGTTCCAAATGCACTGTCG
>NW_024395456.1:0-9407 GCF_016617805.1 Bactrocera tryoni | reverse complement strand
ATACACATCAAGCAATCGATATCAAGTCGCGTAAAGATATGAACTTTACATATTTATGCTAATTAGCCTTTTTGAAGTTATTGGAGTTGTCATAGAGTTCGCGTATAGCGACAGTGTATTTGAAGCAATTTCTTAATCTTATATTAAAGTGTATAATCTATTTTTTAGTACATACACACTAAGCAATCGATATAAAGTTTTGTAAAAATATGAACTTTACATATTTATGCTAATTAGCCGCTTTGATGTTTCTGGAGTTGTCGTAGAGTTGTCTTATAGCCAAAACGACAGTGTATTTGGAGCAATTTCACAATCATATATTAAGGTGTAGATTCGTTTTCTTGGTACATACATATTAAGCAGTCGATATCAAGTTGCGAAAAATATGAACTTTACATATTTATGCAAACTAGCCGTTTTGATGTTTTTGGAGTTGTCATAGAGTTGTCTTATAGCCATAACGACAGTGTATTTGGAGCAATTTCACAATTTTTATATTAATGTGTAGAATCGATTTTTTAGTACATACACATCAAGCAATCGATATCAAGTTGCATAAAAATATGAACTTTACATATTTATGCTAATATGCCGTTTTGATGCTATTGGAGTTGTCATAGAGTTGTCGAATAGCCATAACGACAGAGAATTTGGAGCAATTTCACAATCTTATATTAAGGGATAGAATTGAGTTTTTGGAACATACACATCAAGCAATCGATATCAAGTCGCGTAAAGATATGAGCTTTACATATTTATGCTAACTAGCCGTGCTGATGTTATTGGATTTGTCAGAGAGTTGTCGCATAGCCATAACGACAGTGTATTTTTAGCAATTTCACAATCTTATATTAATGTGTATAATCTATTTTTTAGTACATACACATTAGGCAATCGATATCAAGTTTTTTAACAATATGAACTTTACATATTTATGCTAACTAGCCGTGTTGATGTTATTGGAGTTGTCATAGGGTTGTCTTATAGCCATAACGACAGTGTATTTGGAGCAATTTCACAATTCTTATATTAATGTGTAGAATCGATTTTTTAGTACATACACATCAAGCAATCGATATCAAGTTTTGTAAAAATATGAACTTTACATATTTATGCTAATTAGCCGCTTTGATGTTATTGGAGTTGTCATAGGGTTGTCTTAAAGCCATAACGACAGTGTATTTGGAGCAATTTCACAATCTTATATTAAAGTGTAGAATCGATGTTTTGGTACATACACATTCAGCAATCAATATCAAGTTGCGTAAATATATGAACTTTACATTTTTCTGTTAATTAGCCGCTTTGATGTTTTTGGAGTTGTCATAGAGTTGTCTTATATCCATAACGACAGTGTATTTGGAGCAATCTCACAATCTTATATTCAGGTGTAGATTCGATTTCTTGGTACATACATTTTAAGCAGTCGATATCAAGTTGCGAAAAAATATGAACTTTACATATTTATGGTAACTAGCCGTTTTGATGCTATTGGAGTTGTCGTATAGCCATAACGACAGTGTATTTGGAATAATTTCACAATCTTATATTAAGGTGTAGATTCGATTTTTTGGTACATACACATTAAGCAATCGATATCAAGTGCGGTAAAAATATGAACTTTACGTATGTATGCTAACTAGCCGTTTTGATGTTATTGGGGTTGTCATAGAGTTGGCGTATAGCCATAACGACAGTGTATTTGGAGCAATTTCGCAATCATATATTAAGGTGTAGATTCGTTTTCTTGGTACATACATTTAAGCAGTCGATATCAAGTTGCGAAAAAATATGAACTTTTCATATTTATGCTAACTAGCCGTTTTGATGTTTTTGGAGTTGTCATAGAGTTGTCTTTATAGCCATAACGACAGTGTATTTGGTGCAATTTCACAATCTTATATTAATGTGTAGAATCGATTTTTTCGTACATACACATCAAGCAATCGATATCAAGTTGCGTAAAAATATGAACTTTACATATTTATGCTAAATAGCCTTTTTGATGCTATTGGAGTTGTCATAGAGTTGTCGAATAGCCATAACGACAGTGTATTTGGAGCAATTTCACAATCTTATATTAAAGTGTAGAATCGATTTTTTAGTACATACGCATTAAGCAATCAATATCAAGTTGCGTAAATATATGAACTTTACATATTTCTGTTAATTAGCCGCTTTGATGTTTTTGGAGTTGTCATAGAGTTGTCTTATATTCATAACGACAGTGTATTTGGAGCAATTTCACAATCTTATATTAAGGTGTATATTAGATTTCTTGGTACATACATTTTAAGCAGTCGATATCAAGTTGCGAAAAAATATGAACTTTACATATTTATGCTAACTAGCCGTTTTGATGCTATTGGAGTTGTCGTATAGCCATAACGACAGTGTATTTGGAGCAATTTCACAATCTTATATTAGGGTGTAGATTCGATTTCTTGGTACATACACATTAAGCAATCGATATCAAGTGCGGTAAAAATATGAACTTTACGTATGTATGCTAACTAGCCGTTTTGATGTTATTGGGGTTGTCATAGAGTTGGCGTATAGCCATAACGACAGTGTATTTGGAGCAATTTCACAATCTTATATTAAGGTGTAGAATCGATTTTTTGGTGCATACATATTAAACAATCGATATCAAGTTGCGTAAAAATATGAACTTTACATATTTGTGCTAATTAGCCTTTTTGAAGTTATTGGAGTTGTCATAGAGTTGTCGTATAGCGACAGTGTATTTGAAGCAATTTCTTAATCTTATATTAAAGTGTATAATCTATTTTTTAGTACATACACACTAAGCAATCGATATCAAGTTTTGTAAAAATATGAACTTTACATATTTATGCTAATTAGCCGCTTTGATGTTTCTGGAGTTGTCGTAGAGTTGTCTTATAGCCATAACGACAGTGTATTTGGAGCAATTTCACAATCATATATTGAGGTGTAGATTCGTTTTCTTGGTACATACATATTAAGCAGTCGATATCAAGTTGCGAAGAAATATGAACTTTACATATTTATGCTAACTAGCCGTTTTGATGTTTTTGGAGTTGTCATAGAGTTGCCTTATAGCCATAACGACAGTGTATTTGGAGCAATTTCACAACCTTATAGTAATGTGTAGAATCGATTTTTTCGTACATACACATCAAGCAATCGATATCAAGTTGCGTAAAAATATGAACTTTACATATTCATGCTAAATAGCCTTTTTGATGCTATTGGAGTTGTCATAGAGTTGTCGAATAGCCATAACGACAGAGAATTTGGAGCGATTTCACAATCTTATATTAAGGGGTAGAATTGAGTTTTGTACATACACATCAAGCAATCGATATCAAGTCGCGTAAAGATATGAACTTTACATATTTATGCTAATTAGCCGCTTTGATGTTTCTGGAGTTGTCGTAGAGTTGTCTTATAGCCATAACGACAGTGTATTTGGAGCAATTTCGCAATCATATATTAAGGTGTAGAATCGTTTTCTTGGTACATACATATTAAGCAGTCGATATCAAGTTGCGTAAAAATATGAACTATACATATTTATCCTAATTAGCCTTATTGAAGTTATTGAAGTTGTCATAGAGTTGACGTATAGCTATAACGACAGTGTATCTGGAACAATCTAACAATCTTATATTAAGGTGTAGAATCGATTTTTTAGTACAAAATCATTAAGCAATCGATATCCAGTTGCGAAAAAATATGAACTTTACATATTTCTTTTAATAAGCCGTTTTAATGTTTTTGGGTTTTTCATAGAGTTGTCGTATAGCCATAACGACAGTGTATTTGGAGCAATTTCGCAATCATATATTAAGGTGTAGAATCGTTTTCTTGGTACATACACATCAAGCAATCGATATCAAGTCGCGTAAAGATATGAACTTTACATATTTATGCTGATTAGCCTTTTTGAAGTTGTGGAGTTGTCATAGAGTTGCCGTATAGCGACAGTGTATTTGAAGCAATTTCTTAATCTTATATTAAAGTGTATAATCTATTTTTTAGTACATACACACTAAGCAATCGATATCAAGTTTTGTAAAAATATGAACTTTACATATTTGTCGTAGAGTTGTCTTATAGCCATAACGACAGTGTATTTGGAGCAATTTCACATTCATATATTAAGGTGTAGATTCGTTTTCTTGGTACATACATATTAAGCAGTCGATATCAAGTTGCGAAAAAATATGAACTTTACATATTTATGCTAACTAGCCGTTTTGATGTTATTGGGGTTGTCATAGAGTTGTCGTATAGCCATAACGACAGAGAATTTGGAGCAATTTCACAATCTTATATTAAGGGATAGAATTGAGTTTTTGGTACATACACATAAAGCAATCGATATCAAGTCGCATAAAGATATGAACTTTACATATTTATGCTAACTAGCCGTGCTGATGTTATTGGAGTTGTCATAGAGTTGTCGCATAGCCATAACGACAGTGTATTTGGAACAATCTAACAATCTTATATTAAAGTGTATAATTTATTTTTTAGTACATACACATTAAGCAATCGATATCAAGTTTTGTAAAAATATAAACTTTACATATTTATGCTAACTAGCCGTGTTGATGTTATTGGAGTTGTCATAGAGTTGTCTTAAAGGCATAACGACAGTGTATTTGGAGCAATTTCACAATCTTATAATAAAGTGTAGAATCGATGTTTTAGTACATACACATTAAGCAATCAATATCAAGTTGCGTAAATATATGAACTTTATATATTTCTTTTAATTAGCAGCTTTGATGTTTTTGGAGTTGTCATAGAGTTGTCTTATAGCCATAACGACAGTGTATTTGGAGCAATTTCACAATCTTATATTAAGGTGTAAATTCGATTTCTTGGTACATACATATTAAGCAATCGATATCAAGTTGCGAAAAAATATGAACTTTACATATGTATGCTAACTAGCCGTTTTGATGCTATTGGAGTTGTCATAGAGTTGTCGTATAGCCATAACGACAGAGAATTTGGAGCAGTTTCATAATCTTATATTAAGGTGTAGAATCGATTTCTTGGTACATACACATTAAGCAATCGATATCAAGTGCAGTAAAAATATGAACTTTACATATGTATGCTAACTAGCCGTTTTGATGTTATTGGGGCTGTCATAGAGTTGTCGTATAGCCATAACGACAGTGTATTTGGAGCAATTTCTCAATCTTATATTAAGGTGTATAATCTATTTTTTAGTACATACACATTAAGCAATCAATATCAAGTTGCGTAAATATATGAACTTTACATATTTCTGTTAATTAGCCGCTTTGATGTTTTTGGAGTTGCCATAGAGTTGTCGTATAGCCATAACGACAGTGTATTTGGAGCAATTTCACAATCTTATATTAATGTGTATAATCTATTTTTTAGTACATACACATTAGGCAATCGATATCAAGTTTTTTAACAATATGAACTTTACATATTTATGCTAACTAGCCGTGTTGATGTTATTGGAGTTGTCATAGGGTTGTCTTAAAGCCATAACGACAGTGTATTTGGAGCAATTTCGCAATCTTGTATTAAAGTGTATAATCGATGTTTTAGTACATACACATTAAGCAATCAATATCAAGTTGCGTAAATATATGAACTTTACATATTTCTGTTAATTAGCCGCTTTGATGTTTTTGGAGTTGTCATAGAGTTGTCTTATATCCATAACGACAGTGTATTTGGAGCAATTTCACAATCTTATATTCAGGTGTAGATTCGATTTCTTGGTACATACATTTTAAGCAGTCGATATCAAGTTGCGAAAAAATATGAACTTTACATATTTATGCTAACTAGCCGTTTTGATGTTTTTGGAGTTATCGTAGAGTTGTCTTACAGCCATAACGACAGTGTATTTGGAGCAATTTCACAATCTTATATTAAGGTGTAGAATCGATTGTTTAGTACATACACATCAAGCAATCGATATCAAGTTGCGTAAAAATATGAACTTTACATATTTATGCTAAATAGCCTTTTTGATGCTATTGGAGTTGTCATAGAGTTGTCGAATAGCCATAACGACAGAGAATTTGAAGCAATTTCACACTCTTATATTAAGGGGTAGAATTGAGTTTTGTACATACACATCAAGCAATCGATATCAAGTCGCGTAAAGATATGAACTTTACATATTTATGCTAATTAGCCTTTTTGAAGTTATTGGAGTTGTCATAGAGTTCGCGTATAGCGACAGTGTATTTGAAGCAATTTCTTAATCTTATATTAAAGTGTATAATCTATTTTTTAGTACATACACACTAAGCAATCGATATCAAGTTTTGTAAAAATATGAACTTTACATATTTATGCTAATTAGCCGCTTTGATGTTTCTGGAGTTGTCGTAGAGTTGTCTTATAGCCATAGCGACAGTGTATTTGGAGCAATTTCACAATCATATATTAAGGTGTAGATTCGTTTTCTTGGTACATACATATTAAGCAGTCGATATCAAGTTGCGTAAAAATATGAACTATACATATTTATGCTAATTAGCCTTATTGAAGTTATTGGAGTTGTCATAGAGTTGACGTATAGCTATAACGACAGTGTATCTGAAACAATCTAACAATCTTATATTAAGGTGTAGAATCGCTTTTTTAGTACAAAAACATTAAGCAATCGATATCCAGCTGCGTAAAAATATGAACTTTAAATATTTCTTTTAATAAGCCGTTTTGATGTTTTTCGATTTGTCATAGAGTTGTCTTATAACGACAGTGTATTTGGAGCAATTTCACAATTTTAAATTAAGGTGTAGAATCGATTTTTTAGTACATACACATCAAGCAATCGATATCAAGTTGCGTAAAAATATGAACTTTACATATTTATGCTAATATGTCGTTTTGATGCTATTGGAGTTGTCATAGAGTTGTCGAATAGCCACAACGACAGAGAATTTGGAGCAATTTCACAATCTTATATTAAGGGGTAGAATTGAGTTATGTACATACACATCAAGCAATCGATATCAAGTCGCGTAAAGATATGAACTTTACATATTTATGCTAATTAGCCTTTTTGAAGTAATTGGAGTTGTCATAGGGTTGTCGTATAGCGACAGTGTATTTGAAGCAATTTCTTAATCTTATATTAAAGTGTATAATCTATTTTTTAGTACATACACACTAAGCAATCGATATCAAGTTTTGTAAAAATATGAACTTTACATATTTATGCTAATTAGCCGCTTTGATGTTTCTGGAGTTTTCGTAGAGTTGTCTTATAGCCAAAACGACAGTGTATTTGTAGCAATTTCACAATCATATATTGAGGTGTAGATTCGTTTTCTTGGTACATACATATTAAGCAGTCGATATCAAGTTGCGAAAAAATATGAACTTTACATATTTATGCAAACTAGCCGTTTTGATGTTTTTGGAGTTGTCATAGAGTTGTCTTATAGCCACAACGACAGTGTATTTGGAGCAATTTCACAATTCTTATATTAATGTGTAGAATCGATTTTTTAGTACATACACATCAAGCAATCGATATCAAGTTGCGTAAAAATATGAACTTTACATATTTATGCTAATATGCCCTTTTGATGCTATTGGAGTTGTCATAGAGTTGTCGAATAGCACTAACGACAGAAAATTTGGAGCAATTTCACAATCTTATATTAAGGGATAGAATTGAGTTTTTGGAACATACACATCAAGCAATCGATATCAAGTCGCGTAAAGATATGAACTTTACATATTTATGCTAACTAGCCGTGCTGATGTTATTGGGTTTGTCAGAGAGTTGTCGCATACCCATAACGACAGTGTATTTGGAGCAATTTCACAATTTTATATTAATGTGTATAATCTATTTTTTAGTACATACACATTAGGCAATCGATATCAAGTTTTTTAACAATATGAACTTTACATATTTATGCTAACTGGCCGTGTTGATGTTATTGGAGTTGTCATAGGGTTGTCTTATAGCCATAACGACAGTGTATTTGGAGCAATTTCACAATTCTTATATTAATGTGTAGAATCGATTTTTTAGTACATACACATCAAGCAATCGATATCAAGTTGCGTAAAAATATGAACTTTACATATTTATGCTAATATGCCGTTTTGATGCCATTGGAGTTGTCATAGAGTTGTCGAATAGCCATAACGACAGAGAATTTGGAGCAATTTCACAATCTTATATTAAGGGATAGAATTGAGTTTTTGGAACATACACATCAAGCAATCGATATCAAGTTTTGTAACAATTTAAACTTTACATATGTATGCTAACTAGCCGTTTTGATGTTATTGGAGTTGTCATAGAGTTGTCGTATAGCCATAACGACAGTGTATTTAAAGCAATTTCACAATCTTATATTAATGTGTATAATCTATTTTTTAGTACATACACATTAGGCAATCGATATCAAGTTTTTTAACAATATGAACTTTACATATTTATGCTAACAAGCCGTGTTGATGTTATTGGAGTTGTCATAGGGTTGTCTTAAAGCCATAACGACAGTGTATTTGGAGCAATTTCACAATCTTATATTAAAGTGTAGAATCGATGTTTTAGTACATACACACTAAGCAATCAATATCAAGTTGCGTAAATATATGAACTTTACATATTTCTGTTAATTAGCCGCTTTGATGTTTTTGGAGTTGTCATAGAGTTGTCTTATAGCCATAACGACAGTGTATTTGGAGCAATTTCACAGTCTTATATTAAGGTGTAGATTCGATTTCGTGGTACAAACATTTTAAGCAGTCAATATCAAGTTGCGAAAAAATATGAACTTTACATATTTATGCTAACTAGCCGTTTTGATGCTATTGGAGTTGTCATAGAGTTGTCGTATAGCCATAACGACAGAGAATTTGGAGCAGTTTCATAATCTTATATTAAGGTGTAGAATCGATTTCTTGGTACATACACATTAAGCAATCGATATCAAGTGCAGTAAAAATATGAACTTTACATATGTATGCTAACTAGCCGTTTTGATGTTATTGGGGCTGTCATAGAGTTGTCGTATAGCCATAACGACAGTGTATTTGGAGCAATTTCTCAATCTTATATTAAGGTGTATAATCTATTTTTTAGTACATACACATTAAGCAATCAATATCAAGTTGCGTAAATATATGAACTTTACATATTTCTGTTAATTAGCCGCTTTGATGTTTTTGGAGTTGCCATAGAGTTGTCGTATAGCCATAACGACAGTGTATTTGGAGCAATTTCACAATCTTATATTAAGATGTAGATTCGATTTCTTGGTACATACACATTAAACAATCAATATCAAGTTGCGTAAAAATATGAAATATACATATTTATGCTAATTAGCCTTATTGAAGTTATTGAAGTTGTCATAGAGTTGACGTATAGCTATAACGACAGT
>NW_024395455.1:0-7069 GCF_016617805.1 Bactrocera tryoni | reverse complement strand
TTCAGGTATAAAGTCGATTTTCTTGTATATACACATTTAGCAGTCGATACTGAGTTGCATTAAATCATTAATTTAACATCTTTAAGTTAATTTACCTTTTTCATCTTACTGAAGGTGACATAAAGCCATAACGGCAGTGTACTTTGAAGAATTCGACAATCTTATGTTCAAGTATAAAGTCGATGTTCTTGAATATACACATTCAGCAATCGATATTGAAATGCTTCAAATCATTAATTTAACACATTTAAGGTAACAAACCTTCTTCAGCTTACCGAAGTTGACATAAAGCCATAACGGCAGTGCATTTGAAAGAATTCGACAATCTTATGTTCAAGTATAAAGTCGATTTTCTTGTATATACACATTTAGCAGTCGATATTGAGTTGCTTTAAATAATTAGTTTAACATTTTTAAGTTAATTTACCTTTTCCATCTTACTGGAGTTGACATAAAGCCATAACAGCAGTGCATTTGGAAGAATTCGACAGTCTTGTATTCAGTTATAAAGTAGATTTTCTTGTATATACACATTTAGCAGCCGATATTGAATTGCCTTAAATCATAAATTTAACATTATTAAGTTAATTTACCTTTTTCATCTTACTGAAGTTGACATAAAGCCATAACGGCAGAGCATATTGAATTGCCTTAATTCATTAATTTAACATTATTAAGTTAATTTACCTTTTTCATCTTACTGAAGTTGACATAACGCCATAACGGCAGTGCATTTGGAAGAATTCGACAATCTCATATTCAGGTATAAAGTCTATTTTCCTTTAAATACACATTAAGCAGTCGATATTGAGTTGCTTGAAATCATTAATTTAACATCTTTAAGTTAATTTACCTTTTTCATCTTACTGAAGTTGACATAAAGCCATAACGGCAGTGTACCTGGAAGAATTCGACAATCTTATGTTCAAGTATAAAGTCGATTTTCGTGAATATACACATTCAGCAATCGATATTGAGTTGCTTCAAATCATTAATTTAACATATTTAAGATAACAAACCTTCTTCAGCTAACTGAAGTTGACATAAAGCCATAACGGCAGTGCATTTGGAAGAATTCGACAATCTTATATTCAGGTATAAAGTCCATTTTCTTGTATATACACATTAAGCAGTCGATATTGAGTTGCTTTTAAATCATTAATTTAACATCTTTAAGTTAATTTACCTTCTTCATCTTACTGAAGTTGACATAAAACCATAACGGCAGTGCATTTGGAAGAATTCGATAATCTCATATTCAGGTAAAAAGTCGATTTTCTTGTATATACACCTTTACCAGTCGATATTGAGTTGCTTTAAATCATTGATTTAACATCTTTAAGTTAATTTACCTTCTTCATCTTATTGAAGTTGACATAAAGCCGAAACGGCAGTGCATTTGGAAGAATTCGACAATCTTATATTCAGGTATAAAGTCGATTTTCTTGAATATACACATTCAGCAATCGATATTGAGTTGCTTCAAATCATTAATTTAACATATTTAAGGTAACAAACCTTCTTCAGCTTACTGAAGTTGACATAAAGCCATAACGGCAGTGCATTTGGAAGAATTCGACAATCTTATATTCAGGTAGTAAGTCGAGTTTCTAGTATATACACATTTAGCAGTCGATGTTGAATTGCCTTAAATAATTAATTTAACATCTTTAAGTTAATTTACCTTCTTCATCTTACTGAAGTTGACATAAAGCCATAACGGCAGTACATTTGGAAAAATTCGATAATCTCATATTCAGGTAAAAGTCGATTTTCTTGTATATACACATTTAGCAATCTATATTGAGTTGCTTTAAATCATTTATTTAACATCTTTAAGTCATTTTCCTTCTTCATCTTATTGAAATTGACATAAAGCCATAACGGCAGTGCATTTGGAAGAATTCGACAATCTTATATTCTGGTATAAAGTCGATTTTCTTATATATACACATTTAGCAGTCGATATTGAGTTGTTTCAAATCGTTAACATCAAATATTTAAGATAATTAACCTTCCTCATCTTGCTGAAGTTGGCATAAAGCCATAACGGCAGTGCATTTGGAAGAATTCGACAATCTTATATTCAGGTAAAAAGTCGATTTTCTTGTATATACACATTTAGCAGTCGATATTGAGTTGCTTTAAATCATTAATTTAACATCTTTAAGTTAGTTTACCTTCTTCATCTTATTGAAGTTGACATAAGGCCATAACGGCAGTGCATTTGGTAGAATTCGACAATCTTATATTCAGGTATAGAGTCGATTTTCTTGTATATACACATTTAGCAGTCGATATTGAGTTGCTTTAAATCATTAATTTAACATCTTTAAGTTAATTTACTTTCTTAAACTTCCTGAAGTTGACATAAAGCCATAACGGCAGTGTATTTGGAAGAATTCGACAATCTTATGTTCAAGTATAAAGTCGATTTTCTTGAATATGCACATTCAGCAATCGATATTGAGTTGCTTCAAATCATTAATTTAACATATTTAAGGTAACAAACCTTCTTCATCTTACTGAAGTTGACATAAAGCCATAACGGCAGAGCATTTGGGAGAATTCGATAATCTTATATTCAGGTATAAAGTCGTTTTTCTTGTATATACACATTTAGCAGTCGATATTGAGTTGCTTTAAATCATTAATTTAACATCTTTAAATTAATTTACCTTTTTCATATTACTGAAGTTGACATATAGCCATAACGGCAGAGCATTTGGGAGAATTCGACAATCTTATATTCAGGTGTAAAGTCGATTTTCTTGTATATAAACATTTAGCAGTCGATATTGAATTGCCTTAAATCAATAATTTAACATAATTAAGTTTATTAACCTTCTTCATTTTACTGAAGTTGACATAAAGCCATAACGGCAGAGCATTTGGGAGAATTCGACAATCTTATATTCAGGTATAAAGTCGATTTTCTTGTATATACACATTTAGCAGTCGATATTGAATTGCCCTAAATCATTAATTTAACATAATTAAGTTAATTAACCTTCTTCGTCGTACTGAAGTTGACATAAAACCATAGCGGCAGTGTATTTGGAAGAATTCGACAATCTTATGTTCAAGTATAAAGTCGATTTTCTTGAATATACACATTCAGCAATCGATATTGAGTTGCTTCAAATCATTAATTTAACATATTTAAGTTATTTTACCTTCTTCATCTTACCGAAGCTGACATAAAGCCATAACAGCAGAGCATTTGGAAGAATTCGACAATCTTGTATTCAGGTATAAAGTCGATTTTCTTGTAGATACACATTCAGCAGCCGATATTGAATTGCCTTAAATCATTAATTAAACATAATTAAGTTAATTTACCTTTTTCATCTTACTGAAGTTGACATAAAGCCATAACGGCAGTGTACCTCGAAGAATTCGACAATCTATGTTCAAGTATAAAGTCGATTTTCTTGAATATACATATTCATCAATCTATATTGAGTTGCTTCAAATCATTAATTTAACATATTTAAGGTAACAAACTTTCTTCAGTTTACCGAAGTTGACATAAAGCCATAACGGCAGTGCATTAGGAAGAATTCGACAACCTTATGTTCAAGTATAAAGTCGATTTTCTTGAATATACACATTCAGCAATCGATATTGAGTTGCTTCAAATCGTTAATTTAACATATTTAAGATAACAAACCTTCTTCAGCTTATCGAAGTTGACATAAAGCCATAACGGCAGTGCATTAGGAAGAATTCGACAATCTTATGTTCAAGTATAAAGTCGATTTTCTTGATAATATACATTCAGCAATCGATATTGAGTTGCTTAAAATCATTAATTTAACATATTTAAGGTAACAAACATTCTTCAGCTTATCGAAGTTGACATAAAGCCATAACGGCAGTGCATTAGGAAGAATTCGACAATCTTATGTTCAAGTATAAAGTCGATTTTCTTGATAATATACATTCAGCAATCGATATTGAGTTGCTTAAAATCATTAATTTAACATATTTAAGGTAACAAACATTCTTCAGCTTATCGAAGTTGACATAAAGCCATAACGGCAGAGCATTTGGAAGAATTCGACAATCTTATGTTCAAGTATAAAGTCGATTTTCTTGATAATATACATTCAGCAATCGATATTGAGTTGCTTAAAATCATTAATTTAACATATTTAAGGTAACAAACTTTCTTCAGTTTACCGAAGTTGACATAAAGCCATAACGGCAGTGCATTAGGAAGAATTCGACAACCTTATGTTCAAGTATAAAGTCGATTTTCTTGAATATACACATTCAGCAATCGATATTGAGTTGCTTCAAATCGTTAATTTAACATATTTAAGATAACAAACCTTCTTCAGCTTATCGAAGTTGACATAAAGCCATAACGGCAGTGCATTAGGAAGAATTCGACAATCTTATGTTCAAGTATAAAGTCGATTTTCTTGATAATATACATTCAGCAATCGATATTGAGTTGCTTAAAATCATTAATTTAACATATTTAAGGTAACAAACCTTCTTCAGCTTATCGAAGTTGACATAAAGCCATAACGGCAGTGCATTTGGAAGAATTCGACAATCTTATGTTCAAGTATAAAGTCGATTTTCTTGTATATACACATTTAGCAGCCGATATTGAATTGCCTTAAATAATTAATTTAACATAATTAAGTTAATTTACCTTTTTCATCTTACTGAAGTTGACATAAAGCCATAACGGCAGTGTACCTCGAAAAATTCGACAATCTTATGTTCAAGTATAAAGTCGATTTTCGTGAATATACACATTCAGCAATCGATATTGAGTTGCTTCAAATCATTAATTTAACATATTTAAGGTAACAAACTTTCTTCAGTTTACCGAAGTTGACATAAAGCCATAACGGCAGTGCATTATTGAAGAATTCGACAATCTTATGTTCAAGTATAAAGTCGATTTTCTTGAATATACACATTCAGCAATCGATATTGAGTTGCTTCAAATCGTTAATTTAACATATTTAAGATAGCAAACCTTCTTCAGCTAACTGAAGTTGATATAAAGCCATAACGGCAGTGCATTTGGAAGAATTCGACAAACTTATATTCAGGTATAAATTCCATTTACTTTTATATACACATAAAGCAGTCGATATTGAGTTGCTTAAATCATTAATTTAACATCTTTAAGTTAGTTTACCTTCTTCGTCTTACTGAAGTTGACATAAAGCCATAACGGCAGTGCATTTGAAAGAATTCGACAATCTTATATTCAGGTATAAAGTCCATTTACTTTTATATACACATAAAGCAGTCGATATTGAGTTGCTTTAATCATTAATTTAACATCTTTAAGTTAGTTTACCTTTTTCATCTTACTGAGGTTGACATAAAGCCATTACGGCAGTGTACCTCGAAGAATTCGACAATCTTATGTTCAAGTATAAAGTCGATTTTCTTGTATATGCACATTTAGCAGCCGATATTGAATTGCCTTAAATAATTAATTTAACATAATTAAGTTAATTTACCTTTTTCATCTTACTGAAGTTGACATAAAGCCATAACGGCAGTGTACCTCGAAGAATTCGACAATCTTATGTTCAAGTATAAAGTCGATTTTCTTGAATATACATATTCAGCAATCTATATTGAGTTGCTTCAAATCATTAATTTCACATATTTGAGATAACAAACCTTCTTCAGTTTACCGAAGTTGACATAAAGCCATACCGGCAGTGTACTTGGAAGAATTCGACAATCTTATGTTCAAGTATAAAGTCGATGTTCTTGAATATACACATTCAGCAATCGATATTGAAATGCTTCAAATCATTAATTTAACACATTTAAGGTAACAAACCTTCTTCAGGTTACCGAAGTTGACATAAAGCCATAACGGCAGTGCATTTGGAAGAATTCGACAATCCTATGTTCAAGTATAAAGTCGATTTTCTTGTATGTACACATTTAGCAGTCGATATTGAGTTGCTTTAAATCATTAATTTAAAATCTTTAAGTTAGTTTACCTTCTTCGTCTTACTGAAGCTGACATAAAGCCATAACGGCAGAGCATTTGGGAGAATTCGACAATCTTATATTCAGGTATAAAGTCGTTTTTCTTGTATATACACATTTAGCAACCGATATTGAATTGCCTTAAATCATTAATTTAACATAATTAAGTTAATTTACCTTTTCCATCTTACTGAAGTTGACATAAAGCCATAACGGCAGTGTACTTGGAAGAATTCGACAATCTTATGTTCAAGTACAAAGTCGATTTTCTTGTATATACACATTTAGCAGTCGATATTGAGTTGCTTTGAATCATTAATTTAACATCTTTAAGTTAATTTACCTTCTTCATCTTACTGAAGTTGACATAAAGCCATAACGGCAGAGCATTTGGGAGAATTTGACAATCTTATATTCAGGTATAAATTCGTTTTTCTTGTATATACACATTTACCAGTCGATATTGAGTTGCATTAAATCATTAATTTAACATCTTTAAGAGTAATTTACCTTTTTCATCTTACTGAAGTTGACATAAAGCCATAACGGCAGTGTACCTCGAAGAATTCGACAATCTTATGTTCAAGTATAAAGTCGATTTTCTTGAATATACATATTTAGCAATCTATATTGAGTTGCTTCAAATCATTAATTTAACATATTTAAGGTAACAAACCTTCTTCAGCTTACCTAAGTTGACATAAAGCCATAACGGCAGTGCATTTGGAAGAATGCGACAATCTTATGTTCAAGTATAAAGTCGATTTTCTTGTATATACACATTTAGCAGCCGATATTGAATTGCCTTAAATAATTAATTTAACATAATTAAGTTAATTTACCTTTTTCATCTTACTGAAGTTGACATAAAGCCATAACGGCAGTGTACCTCGAAGAATTCGACAATCTTATGTTCAAGTATAAAGTCGATTTTCTTGAATATACACACTCAGCAATCGATATTGAGTTGCTTCAAATCGTTAATTTAACATATTTAAGATAACAAACCTTCTTTAGCTAACTGAAGTTGACATAAAGCCATAACGGCAGTGCATTTGGAAGAATTCGACAATCTTATATTCAG
>NW_024395454.1:0-2556 GCF_016617805.1 Bactrocera tryoni | reverse complement strand
ATGTTTAAATGCAGGAAAATCGGTTATATACCTAAATGTAAAATTCTGGAATTTTTTCAAATGAACTGCCGTTATGGCTTTATGCCAACTTGAGTAAGATGAAGAAAGTTAATTAACTTTAATATGTTTAATAATTTGAAGCAACGTGATATGGATTTCTAAATGTTTAAATGCAGGAAAATCGGTTATATACCTAAATGTAAAATTGCGGAAATTTTCCAAATGCACTGCCGTTTTGTCTTTATGCCAACTTGACTAAGAAGACAAAGGTTAATTAACTTTAATATGTGACGTTAATGATTTGAATCAACTCGATATGGATTGCTAAATGTGTACATTCAAGAAAATCGGTTTTATACCTAAATGTAAAATTGCGGAATTTTTCCAAATGAACATCCGTTATGGCTTTATGCAAACTTTAGTTAGATGAAGATTGTTAACTAACTTTAATATGTGACGTTAATGATTTGAATCAACTCGATATGGATTCCTAAATGTTTAAATGCAGGAAAATCGGTTATATATCTAAATGTAAAATTGCGGAATTTTTCCAAATGAACTGCCGTTATGGCTTTATTCCAACTTTAGTAAGATGAAGATTGTTAATTAACTTTAATATGTGACGTTAATAATTTGAGTCAACTCGATATGGATTGCTTAATGTTTAAATGCAGGAAAATCGGTTATATACCTAAATGTAAAATTGCGGAATTTTTTCAAATGAACTGCCGTTATGGCTTTATGCCAACTTTAGTAAGATGAAGAAAGTTAATTAACTTTAATATATTTAATAATTTAAAGCAACGTGATATGGATTTCTAAATGTCTAAATGCAAGAAAGTCGGTTTTATAACTAAATGTAAAATTCTTGAATTTTCTAAATGCACTGCCGTTTTGTCTTTATGCCAAGTTTAGTAAGATGAAGATTGCTAATTAACTTTAATATGTGACGTTAATGATTTGAATCAACTCGATATGGATTGCTAAATATTTAAATGCAGGAAAATCGGTTATATAACTAAATGTAAAATTCTTGAATTTTCTAAATGCACTGCCGTTTTGTCTTTATGCCAAGTTTAGTAAGATGAAGATTGCTAATTAACTTTAATATGTGACGTTAATGATTTGAATCAACTCGATATGGATTGCTAAATATTTAAATGCAGGAAAATCGGTTATATACCTAAATGTAAAATTCTGGAATTTTCCAAATAAACTGCCGTTATGGCTTTATGCCCACTTTAGTAAGATGAAGATTGTTAATTAACTTTAATATGTGACGTTAATGATTTGAATCAACTCGTTATGGATTGCTAGATGTTTAAATGTGGGAAAATCGGTTATATACCTAAATGTAAAATTGCGAAATTTTTCCAAATAAACTGCCGTTATGGCTTTATGCCAACTTTAGTAAGATGAAGATTGTTAATTAACTTTAATATGTGACGTTTATGATTTGAATCAACTCGATATGGATTGCTAAATGTTTAAATGCAGGAAAATCGGTTATATACCTGAATGTAAAATTCTGGAATTTTCCAAATAAACTGCCGTTATGGCTTTATGCCAACTTTAGTAAGATGAAGATTGTTAATTATCTTTAATATGTGACGTTAATGATTTGAATCAACTCGATATGGATTGCTAAATGTTTAAATGCAGGAAAATCGGTTATATACCTAAATGTAAAATTGTGGAATTTTTCCAAATGCACTGACGTTTTGTCTTTATGCCAACTTGACTAAGAAGACAAAGGTTAATTAACTTAAATGTGTGACGTTAATGACTTGAATCAAATCGAAACGGATTACTAAATGTTTAAATGCAGGAAAATCGGTTTTATACCTAAATGTAAAATTGCGGAATTTTTCCAAATGCACTGCCGTTATGGCTTTATGCCAACTTTAGTAAGATGAAGATTGTTAATTAACTTTAATATGTGACGTTAATGATTTAAATCAACTCGATATGGATTGCTAAATGTTTAAATGCAGGAAAATCGGTTTTATACCTAAATGTAAAATTGCGGAATTTTTCCAAATGCACTGCCGTTATGGCTTTATGCCAACTTTAGTAAGATGAAGATTGTTAATTAACTTTAATATGTGACGTTAATGATTTAAATCAACTCGATATGGATTGCTAAATGTTTAAATGTGGGAAAATCGGTAATATACCTAAATGTAAAATTGCGAAATTTTTCCAAATGAACTGCCGTTATGGCTTTATGCCAACTTTAGTAAGATGAAGATTGTTAATTAACTTTAATATGTGACGTTAATGATTTGAATCAACTCGATATGGATTGCTTAATGTTTAAATGCAGGAAAATCGGTTATATATCTAAATGTAAAATTGCGGAATTTTTCCAAATGAACTGCCGTTATGGCTTTATTCCAACTTTAGTAAGATGAAGATTGTTAATTAACTTGAATATGTGACTTTAATGATTTGAATCAACTCGATATGGATTGCTTAATGTTTAAATGCAGGAAAATCGGTTATATACCTAAATGTAAAATTCTGGAATTTTCCAAATAAACTGCCGTTATGGCT
>NW_024395453.1:0-23158 GCF_016617805.1 Bactrocera tryoni | reverse complement strand
AAGAATTCGAAATCCTATATTCAGTTATAAAGTCGATGTTCTTGTGTATACATTTAGCAATCGATATTGAGTTGCTTTAAATCATTACTTTGACATATTTAAGTTAATTAACCTTCTTCATCTTACTGAAGTTGACATAAAGCTATAACGGCAGTGCGTGTGGAAGAATTCGACAATCCTATATTCAGATATAAAGTCGATTTTCTTGTATATACACATTAAACAATCGCTATTGAGTTGCTTTAAATCATTACTTTAACATGTTTAAGTTAATTAACCTTCTTCATCTTACTGAAGTTGACATAAAGCCACAACGGCAGTGTATTTGGAAGAATTCGACAATGTCATATTTCGGTATAAAGTCGATTTTCTTGTATATACACAATAAGCAGTCGATATTGAGTTGCTTTAAATCATTAATTTAACATATTTAAATAAATTTACCTTCTTCAGCTTACTGAAGTCGACATAAGGCCATAACGGCAGTGCAGTTGGAAGAATTCGACAATCTTATATTCAGCTAAAAAATCGATTTTCTTGTGTATACACATTTAGCAATCGATATTGAGTTGCTTTAAATCATTACTTTGACATATTTAAGTTAATTAACCTTCTTCATCTTACTGAAGTTGACATAAAGCTATAACGGCAGTGCATGTGGAAGAATTCGACAATCCTATATTCAGATATAAAGTCGATTTTCTTGCATATACACATTAAACAATCGCTATTGAGTTGCTTCAAATCATTACTTTAACATGTTTAAGTTAATTAACCTTCTTCATCTTACTGAAGTTGACATAAAGCCACAACGGCAGTGTATTTGGAAGAATTCGACAATGTAATATTCAGGTATAAAGTCGATTTTCTTGTATATACAAAATAAGCAGTCGATATTGAGTTGCTTTAAATCATTAATTTAACATATGTTTTTAAGTTAATTAACCTTCTTCAACTTCCTGAAGTCGACATAAAGCCATAACGGCAGTGCAGTTGGAAGAATTCGACAATCTTATATTCAGCTATAAAATCGATTTTCTTCTGTATACACATTTAGCAATCGATATTGAGTTGCTTTAAATCATTACTTTGACATATTTAAGTTAATTAACCTTCTTCATCTTACTGAAGTTGACATAAAGCTATAACGGCAGTGCATTTGGAAGAATTCCACAATCTTATATTCAGGTATAAAGTAAATTTTCTTGAATATTTGCATTTAGCAGTCGATATTGAGTTGCTTCAAATCATTACTTTAACATATTTAAGTTAATTGACCTTCTTCATCTTACTGAAGTTGACATTAAGCCATAACGACAGCGCATTTGGAAGAATTTGACAATTTTATATTCAGGTATAAAGACATTTTTCTTGTATATACACTATAATCAGTCGATATTGAGTTGCTTTAAATCATTAATTTAACATATGTTTTTAAGTTAATTAACCTTTTTCATCTTCCTGAAGTCGACATAAAGCCATAACGGCAGTGCATGTGGAAGAATTCGACAATCCTATATTCAGATATAAAGTCGATTTTCTTGTATATATACATTAAACAATCGATATTGAGTTGCTTCAAATCATTACTTTGACATATTTAAGTAAATTAACCTTCTTCATCTTCCTGAAGTTGACATAAAGCCATAACGCCAGTGCAGCTGGAAGAATTCGACGATATTATGTTCAGGTATAAAGTCGATTCTCTTGTATATACACATTAAGCAATCGATACTGAATTGCTTCAAATCATTATTTTAACATATTTAAGGTAATTAACCTTCTCCAACTTACTGAAGTTGACATAAAGCCATAACGGCACTTTATTTGGAAGAATTCGACAATGTAATATTTAGGTATATAGTCAATTTTCTTGTATATATTCATTTAACAATCGATATTGAGTTGCTTCAAATCATTACTTTAACATGTTTAAGTTAATTAACCTTCTTCATCTTACTGAAGTTGACATAAAGCCATAACGGCAGTGCATTTGGAAGAATTCGACAATCTCATATTCCGGTATAATTTAACATATGTTTTTAAGTTAATTAACCTTCTTCATCTTCCTGAGGTCGGAATAAAGCCATAACGGCAGTGCAGTTGGAAGAAATCAACAATCTTATATTCAGCTATAAAATCGATTTTCTTGTGTATACACATTTAGTAATCGATATTGAGTTGCTTTAAATCATTTCTTTGACATATTTAAGTTAATTAACCTTCTTCATCTTACTGAAGTTGACATAAAGCTATAACGGCAGTGCATTTGGAAGTTGCTTTAAATCATTAATTTAATATATGTTTTTAAGTTAATTAACCTTCTTCATCTTCCTGAAGTCGACATAAAGCCATAACGGCAGTGCAGTTGGAAGAATTCGATAATCTTATATTCAGCTATAAAATCGATTTTCTTGTGTATACACATTTAGCAGTCGATACTGAGTTGCTTTAAATCATTACTTTGACATATTTAAGTTAATTAACCTTCTTCATCTTACTGAAGTTGACATAAAGCCATAACGGCAGTGTATTTGGAAGAATTCGACAATGTCATATTCCGGTATAAAGTCGATATTCTTGTATATACACAATAAGCAGTCGATATTGAGTTGCTTTAAATCATTAATTTAACAGATTTTAGTTAATTGACCTTCTTTATCTTGCAGAAGTTGTTATAAAGCCATAACGGCAGTGCAGTTGGAAGAATTCGACAATCTTATATTCAGCTATAAAATCGATTATCTTGTGTATACACATTTAGCAATCGATATTGAGTTGCTTTAAATCATTACTTTGACATATTTAAGTTAATTAGCCTTCTTCATCTTACTGAAGTTGACATAAAGCTATAACGGCAGTGCATTTGGAAGAATTCGACAATCTTATATTCAGGTATAAAGTCAATTTTCTTGAATATATGCATTTAGCAGTCGATATTGAGTTGCTTCAAATAATTACTTTAACATATTTAAGTTAATTGACCTTCTTCATCTTACTGAAGTTGACATTAAGCCATAACGACAGCGCATTTGGAAGAATTTGACAATTTTATATTCAGGTATAAAGACATTTTTCTTGTATATACACTATAATCAGTCGATATTGAGTTGCTTTAAATCATTAATTTAACATATGTTTTTAAGTTAATTAACCTTCTTCATCTTCCTGAAGTCGACATAAAGCCATAACGGCAGTGCAGTTGGAAGAATTCGACAATCTTATATTCAGTTATAAAATCGATTTTCTTGTGTATACACATTAAAAAATCGATACTGAGTTGCTTCAAATCATTACTTTAACATATTTAAGTTAATTTACCTTCTTCATCTTGCTGAAGTTGACATAAGGCCATAACGGCATTGCATTTGGAAGAATTCGACGATCTTATGTTCAGGTATAAAGTCGATTCTCTTGTATATACACATTTAGCAATCGATACTGAATTGCTTCAAATCATTATTTTAACATATTTAAATTAATTAACCTTCTCCAACTTACTGAAGTTGACATAAAGCCATAACGGCACTTCATTTGGAAGAATTCGACAATCTAATATTTATGTATATAGTAAATTTTCTTGTATATATTCATTTAACAATCGATATTGAGTTGCTTCAAATTATTACTTTAACATGTTTAAGATAATTAATTTTCTTCATCTTACTGAAGTGTACATAAAGCCATAACGGCAGTGCATTTGGAAGAATTCGACAAACTCATATTCCGGGAAAGAAAACGATTTTTTTGTATATACACAATTAACAATCGATATTGAGTTGCCTTAAATCATTCCTTTAACATATTTAAGTTAACTAACCTTCTCAAACTTACTGAAGTTGACATAAAACCATAACGGCAGTGCATTTGGAAGAATTCGACAATCCTATATTCAGGTAAAAAGTCGATTTTCTTGTATATGCACAATAAGCAGTCGATATTGAGTTGCTTTAAATCATTTATTTAACATATGATTTTAAGTTAATTAACCTTCTTCATCTTCCTGAAGTCGACATAAAGCCATAACGGCAGTGCAGTTGGAAGAATTCGACAATCTTATATTCAGTTATAAAATCGATTTTCTTGTGTATACACATTTAGCAATCGATATTGAGTTGCTTTAAATCATTACTTTCACATATTTAAGTTAATTAACCTTCTTCATCTTACTGAAGTTGACATAAAGCCATAACGGCACTTTATTTGGAAGAAGTCGACAATGTAATATTTAGGTATATAGTCAATTTTCTTGTATATATTCATTTAACAATCGATATTGAGTTGCTTCAAATCATTACTTTAACACGTTTAAGTTAATTAACCTTCTTCATCTTACTGAAGTTGACATAAAGCCATAACGGCAGTGCATTTGGAAGAATTCGACAAACTCATATTCCGGTATAAAGTCGATTTTCTTGTATATGCACAATAAGCAGTCGATATTGAGTTGCTTTAAATCATTTATTTAACATATGTTTTTAAGTTAATTAACCTTCTTCATCTTCCTGAAGTCGACATAAAGCCATAACGGCAGTGCAGTTGGAAGAATTCGACAATCTTATATTCAGTAATAAAATCGATTTTCTTCACATTTAGCAATCGATATTGAGTTGCTTTAAATCATTACTTTGACATATTTAAGTTAATTACTACGGCATTTTATTTGGAAGAATTCGACAATGTAATATTTAGGTATATAGTAAATTTTCTTGTATATGTTCATTTAACAATCGATATTGAGTTGCTTCAAATCATTACTTTAACATGTTTAAGTTAATTAACCTTCTCCATCTTACTGAAGTTGACATAAAGCCATAACGGCAGTGTATTTGGAAGAATTCGACAATCTCATATTCCGGTATAAAGTCGATTTTCTTGTATATACACAATAAGCAGTCGATATTGAGTTGCTTTAAATCATTAATTTAACATATGTTTTTAAGTTAATTAACCTTCTTCAACTTCCTGAAGTCGACATAAAGCCATAACGGCAGTGCAGTTGGAAGTATTCGACAATCTTATATTCAGTTATAAAATCGATTTTCTTGTGTATACACATTTAGCAATCGATATTGAGTGTCTTTAAATCATTACTTTCACATATTTAAGTTAATTAACCTTCTTCATCTTACTGAAGTTGACATAAAGCCATAACGGCACTTTATTTGGAAGAAGTCGACAATGTAATATTTAGGTATATAGTAAATTTTCTTGTATATGTTCATTTAACAATCGATATTGAGTTGCTTCAAATCATTACTTTAACATGTTTAAGTTAATTAACCTTCTCCATCTTACTGAAGTTGACATAAAGCCATAACGGCAGTGTATTTGGAAGAATTCGACAATCTCATATTCCGGTATAAAGTCGATTTTCTTGTATATACACAATAAGCAGTCGATATTGAGTTGCTTTAAATCATTAATTTAACATATGTTTTTAAGTTAATTAACCTTCTTCATCTTACTAAAGTTGACATAAAGCTATAACGGCAGTGCATTAGGAAGAATTCGACAATCTTATATTCAGGTATAAAGTCGATTTTCTTGTATATATACATTTAGCAGTCGATATTGAGTTGCTTTAAATCATTAATTTAACGTCTTTAAGTTAATTTACCTTCTTCATCTTACTGAAATTGGCATAAAGCCATAACGGCAGTGCATTTGGAAGAAGTCGACAATCTTATATTCAGGTATAAAGTCCATTTTCTTGTATATACACATTAAGCAGTCGATATTGAGTTGCTTTAAATCATTAATTTAACATCTTTAAGTTAATTAACCTTCTTCATCTTACTGAAGTTGACATAAAGCCATAACGGCAGTGCATTTGGAGGAATTCGACAATCTCATATTCCGGTATAAAGTCGATTTTCTTGTATATGCACAATCAACACTCGATATTGAGTTGCCTTAAATCATTCCTTTAACATATTTAAGTGAATTAACCTTCTCCAACTTACTGAAGTTGACATAAAGCCATAACGGCAGTGCATTTGGAAGAATTCGACGATCTTATGTTCAGGTATATAGTCAATTTTCTTGTATATATTCATTTAACAATCGATATTGAGTTGCTTCAAATCATTACTTTAACATGTTTAAGTTAATTAATTTTCTTCATCTCACTAAAGTGTACATAAAGCTATAACGGCAGTGCATTTGGAGGAATTCGACAATCTCATATTCAGGTATAAAAACGATTTTTTTGTATATACACAATTAACAATCGATATGGAGTTGCCTTAAAACATTCCTTTAACATATTTAAGTTAATTAAACTTCTCCAACTTACTGAAGTTGACATAAGGCACTTTATTTGGAAGAATTCGACAATCCTATATTCAGGCATAAAGTCGAATTTCTTGTATATACACATTAAACCATCGATATTGAGTTGCTTCAAATCATTACTTTAACATGTTTAAGTTCATTAACCTTCTTCAACTTCCTGAAGTCGACATAAAGCCATAACGGATCTTTATTTGGAAGAATTCGACAATGTAATATTTAGGTATATAGTCAATTTTCTTGTATATATTCATTTAACAATCGATATTGAGTTGCTTCAAATCGTTACTTTAACATGTTTAAATTAATTAACCTTCTTCATCTTACTGAAGTTGACATAAAGCCATAACGGCAGTGTATTTGGAAGAATTCGACAATCTCATATTCCGGTATAAAGTCGATTTTCTTGTATATACACAATAAGCAGTCGATATTGAGTTGCTTTAAATCATTAATTTAACATATGTTTTTAAGTTAATTAACCTTCTTCAACTTCCTGAAGTCGACATAAAGCCATAACGGCAGTGCATTTGGAAGAATTCGGCAATCTTATATTCAGTTATAAAATCGATTTTCTTGTGTATACACATTAAACAATCGATACTGAGTTGCTTTAAATCATTACTTTGACATATTTAAGTTAATTAACCTTCTTCATCTTACTGAAGTTGACATAAAGCTATAACGGCAGTGCATTTGGAAGAATTCGACAATCTTATATTCAGGTATAAAGTCGATTTGCTTGTATATATACATTTAGCAGTCGATATTGAGTTGCTTCAAATCATTATTTTAACATATTTAAGTTAATTGACCTTCTTCATCTTACTGAAGTTGACATAAAGCCATAACGTCAGCGCATTTAGAAGAATTTGCCAATCTTATATTCAGGTATAAAGTCGATTTTCTTGTATATATACATTTAGCAGTCGATATTGAATTGCGATAAATCATTAATCGAACATATTTAAGTTAATTAACCTTCTTCATCCTACTGAAGTTGACATAAAGCCATAACGGCACTTTATTTGGAAGAATTCGACAATGTAATATTTAGGTATATAGTCAATTTTCTTGTATATATTCATTTAACAATCGATATTGAGTTGCTTCAAATCATTACTTTAACATGTTTAAATTAATTAACCTTCTTCATCTTACTGAAGTATACATAAAGCTATAACGGCAGTGCATTTGGAAGAATTCGACAATCTTATATTCAGGTATAAAGTCGATTTTCTTGTATATACACAATAAGCAGTCGATATTGAGTTGCTTTAAATCATTAATTTAACATATGTTTTTAAGTTAATTAACCTTCTTCATCTTCCTGAAATCGACATTAAGCCATAACGGCAGTGCAGTTTGAAGAATTTGACAATCTTATGTTCAGGTATAAAGTCGATTTTCGTGTATTTACACAGTAAGCAGTCGATATTGAGTTGCTTTAAATCATTAATTTAACATATGTTTTTAAGTTATTTAACCTTCTTCATCTTCCTGAAATCGACATAAAGCCATAACGGCAGTGCAGTTGGAAGAATTCGACAATCTTATATTCAGTTATAAAATCGATTTTCTTGTGTATACACATTTAGCAATCGATATTGAGTTGCTTTAAATCATTACTTTGACATATTTAAGTTAATTAACTTTCTTCATCTTACTGAAGTTGACATAATGCTATAACGGCAGTGCATTTGGAAGAATTCGACAATCTTATTTTCAGGTATACATCGATTTTCTTGTATATATGCATTTAGCAGTAGATATTGAGTTGCTTCAAATCATTACTTCAACATATTTAAGTTAATTGACCTTCTTCATCTTATTGAAGTTGACATGAAGCCATAACGACAGCGCATTTGGAAGAATTTGACAATCTTATATTCAGGTATAAAGTCAATTTTATTGTATATATACATTTAGCAGTCAATATTGGATTGCGATAAACCATTAATCGAACATATTTAAGTTAATTAACCTTCTTCATCTTACTCAAGTTTACATAAAGCCATAACGGCAGTGCATTTGGAAGAATTCGACATTCCTATATTCAGGTATAAAGTCGATTTTGTTGAATATACACAATCAACAATTGATATTGAGTTGCTTCAAATCATTACTTTAACATAGTTAAGTTAATTAACCCTCTTCATCTTACTAAAGTTGACATAAGGCCAAAACGTCAGTGCAGTTGGAAGAATTCGACAATCTAATGTTCAGGTGTAAATTAGATTTTCTTGTACACACGCATTTAGCAATCGATATTGAGTTGCTTCAAATCATTAGTTTAACATATATAAGTTAATTAACCTTCTTCATTTTACTGAAGTTGACATAAGGCCATAACGACAGCTCATTTGGAAGAATTCGAAAATCTTATTCATGTATAAAGTCGATTTTCTTGTATATGCACATTTAACAATCGATATTGAATTGCTTCAAACCATTACTTTAACATATTTAAGGTAATTAATTAATTTTCTTCATCTTACTGCCATAACGGCAGTGAGTTTGGAAGAATTCGACAATCCTATATTCAGGTATAAAGTCGATTTTCTTGTATATACACATTAAACAATCGATATTGAGTTGCTTCAAATCATTACTTTAACATATTTAAGTTAAATTACCTTCTTCATCTTGCTGAAGTTGACATAAAGCCATAACGGCAGCGCATTTGGCAGAATTCGACGATCTCATGTTCAGGTATAAAGTCGATTTTCTTGTATATACACATTTAGCAATCGATACTGAATTGCTTCAAATCATTATTTTAACATATTTAAGGTAATTAACCTTCTCCAACTTACTGAAGTTGACATAAAGCCATAACGGCACTTTATTTGGAAGAATTCGACAATCTAATATTTAGGTATATAGTCATCTTTCTTGTATATATTCATTTAACAATCGATATTGAGTTGCTTCAAATCATTACTTTAACATGTTTAAGTTAATTAATTTTCTTCATTTTACTGAAGTGTACATAAAGCCATAACGGCAGTGCATTTGGAGGAATTCGACAATCTCATATTCAGGTATAAAAACGATTTTTTGGTATATACACAATTAACAATCGATATTGAGTTGCCTTAAATCATTCCTTTAACATATTTAAGTGAATTAACCTTCCCCAACTTACTGAAGTTGACATAAAGCACTTTATTTGGAAGAATTCGACAATCCTATATTCAGGCATAAAGTCGATTTTCTCGTATATACACATTAAACAATCGATATTGAGTTGCTTCAAATCATTACTTTAACATGTTTAAGTTAATTAACCTTCTTCATCTTACTGAAGTGTACATAATGCCATAACGGCAGTGCATTTGGAAGAATTCGACAATCTCATATTCAGGAAAAAAGTCGATTTTCTTGTATATACACAATTAACACTCGATATTGAGTTGCCTTAAATCATTCCTCTAACATATTTAAGTGAATTAACCTACTCCAACTTACTGAAGTTGACATAAAGCCATAACGGCAGTGCATTTGGAAGAATTCGACATTCCTATATTCAGGTATAAAGTCGATTTTGTTGAATATACACAATCAACAATTGATATTGAGTTGCTTCAAATCATTACTTTAACATAGTTAAGTTAATTAACCCTCTTCATCTTACTAAAGTTGACATAAGGCCAAAACGTCAGTGCAGTTGGAAGAATTCGACAATCTAATGTTCAGGAGTAAATTAGATTTTCTTGTACACACACATTTAGCAATCGATATTGAGTTGCTTCAAATCATTAGTTTAACATATATAAGTTAATTAACCTTCTTCATTTTACTGAAGTTGACATAAGGCCATAACGACAGCTCATTTGGAAGAATTCGAAAATCTTATTCATGTATAAAGTCGATTTTCTTGTATATGCACATTTAACAATCGATATTGAATTGCTTCAAACCATTACTTTAACATATTTAAGGTAATTAATTAATTTTCTTCATCTTACTGCCATAACGGCAGTGAGTTTGGAAGAATTCGACAATCCTATATTCAGGTATAAAGTCGATTTTCTTGTATATACACATTAAACAATCGATATTGAGTTGCTTCAAATCATTACTTTAACATATTTAAGTTAATTTACCTTCTTCATCTTGCTGAAGTTGACATAAAGCCATAACGGCAGCGCATTTGGCAGAATTCGACGATCTCATGTTCAGGTATAAAGTCGATTTTCTTGTATATACACATTTAGCAATCGATACTGAATTGCTTCAAATCATTATTTTAACATATTTAAGGTAATTAACCTTCTCCAACTTACTGAAGTTGACATAAAGCCATAACGGCACTTTATTTGGAAGAATTCGACAATCTAATATTTAGGTATATAGTCATCTTTCTTGTATATATTCATTTAACAATCGATATTGAGTTGCTTCAAATCATTACTTTAACATGTTTAAGTTAATTAATTTTCTTCATTTTACTGAAGTGTACATAAAGCCATAACGGCAGTGCATTTGGAGGAATTCGACAATCTCATATTCAGGTATAAAAACGATTTTTTGGTATATACACAATTAACAATCGATATTGAGTTGCCTTAAATCATTCCTTTAACATATTTAAGTGAATTAACCTTCTCCAACTTACTGAAGTTGACATAAAGCACTTTATTTGGAAGATTTCGACAATCCTATATTCAGGCATAAAGTCGATTTTCTCGTATATACACATTAAACAATCGATATTGAGTTGCTTCAAATCATTACTTTAACATGTTTAAGTTAATTAACCTTCTTCATCTTACTAAAGTGTACATAATGCCATAACGGCAGTGCATTTGGAAGAATTCGACAATCTCATATTCAGGAAAAAAGTCGATTTTCTTGTATATACACAATTAACACTCGATATTGAGTTGCCTTAAATCATTCCTTTAACATATTTAAGTGAATTAACCTTTTCCAACTTACTGAAGTTGACATAAAGCCATAACGGCAGTGCATTTGGAAGAATTCGACAATCCTATATTCAGGTATAAAGTCGATTTTCTTGTATATACACATTTAACAATCGATATTCAGGTATAAAGTCGATTTTCTTGTATATATACATTTAGCAGTCGATATTGAGTTGCTTCAAATCATTATTTTAACATATTTAAGTTAATTGACCTTCTTTATCTTACTGAAGTTGACATAAAGCTATAACGGCTGTGCATTTGGAAGAATTCGACAATCTTATTCATGTATAAAGTCGATTTTATTTTATATATACATTTAGCAGTCGATATTGAGTTGCTTCAAATCATTACTTTAACATATTTAAGTTAATTGACCTTCTTCATCTTACTGAAGTTGACATAAAGCCATAACGGCAGTGCATTTGGAAGAATTCGACAATCCTTTATTCAGGTATAAAGTCGATTTTCTTGTATATACACATTTAACAATCGATATTCAGGTATAAAGTCGATTTTCTTGTATATATACATTTAGCAGTCGATATTGAGTTGCTTCAAATCATTATTTTAACATATTTAAGTTAATTGACCTTCTTCATCTTACTGAAGTTGACATAAAGCTATAACGGCTGTGCATTTGGAAGAATTCGACAATCTTATTCATGTATAAAGTCGATTTTCTTGTATATATACATTTAGCAGCCGATATTGAGTTGCTTCAAATCATTACTTTAACATATTTAAGTTAATTGACCTTCTTCATCTTACTAAAGTTGACATAAAGCCATAACGACAGCGCATTTGGGAGAATTTGACAATCTTATATTCAGGTATAAAGTCAATTTTCTTGTATATATACATTTAGCAGTCGATATTGAATTGCGATAAATCATTAATCGAACATATTTAAGTTAATTAACCTTCTTCATCTTACTGAAGTGCACATAAGGCCATAACTACAGCGCATTTGGAAGAATTCGACAATCTCATATTCGGATATAAAGTCGATTTTCTCGTATATACACATTTAACAATCGATAATGGGTTGCTTTAAATCATTAATTTAACACATTTAAGTTAACTAACCCTCTTCATTTTACTGAAGTTGACATAAGGCCGGAACGGTAGCGCATTTGGAAGAATTCGACAATCCTATATTCAGGTATAAAGTCGATTTTCTTGTATATACACATTTAACAATCGATATTCAGGTATAAAGTCGATTTTCTTGTATATATACATTTAGCAGTCGATACTGAGTTGCTTCAAATCATTATTTTAACATATTTAAGTTAATTGACCTTCTTCATCTTACTGAAGTTGACATAAAGCTATAACGGCTGTGCATTTGGAAGAATTCGACAATCTTATTCATGTATAAAGTCGATTTTCTTGTATATATACATTTAGCAGCCGATATTGAGTTGCTTCAAATCATTACTTTAACATATTTAAGTTAATTGACCTTCTTCATCTTACTAAAGTTGACATAAAGCCATAACGACAGCGCATTTGGGAGAATTTGACAATCTTATATTCAGGTATAAAGTCAATTTTCTTGTATATATACATTTAGCAGTCGATATTGAATTGCGATAAATCATTAATCGAACATATTTAAGTTAATTAACCTTCTTCATCTTACTGAAGTTTACATAAAGCCATAACGTCAGTGCATTTGGAAGAATTCGACAATCTTATTTTCAGTTATAAAGTCAATTTTGTTGTGTATACACATTTATCAATCGATATTGAGTTGCTTCAAAGCATTACTTTGACATATTTAAGTTAATTAACCTTCTTCATCTTACTGAAGTTGACATAAGGCCATAACGACAGCTCATTTGGAAGAATTCGAAAATCTTATTAATGTGTAAAGTCGATTTGCTTGTATATACACATCTAACAATCGATATTGAATTGCTTCAAACCATTACTTTAACATATTTAGGGTAATTAATTAATTTTCTTCATCTTACTGAACTGTATATAAAGCCATAACGGCAGTGCATTTGGAAGAATTCGACAATCTCATATTCAGTTATAAAGTCGATTTTCTTGTGTATACACATTTATCAATCGATTTTGAGTTGCTTTAAATCATTAATTTAACATATGTATTTAAGTTAATTAACTTTCTTCATCTTACTGAAGTTGGCATAAGGCCATAACGTCAGTGCATTTGGAAGAATTCGACAATCTTATATTCAGGTATAAAGTCGATTTTCTTGTATATATACATTTAGCAGTCGATATTGAGTTGCTTCAAATCATTACTTTAACATATTGAAGGTAATTAACTTTCTTCATCTTACTGAAGTTGGCATAAGGCCATAACGTCAGTGCATTTGGAAGAAGTCGATTATAAAGTCGATTTTCTTGTATATACACAATCAACAATCGATATTGAGTTGCTTCAAATCATTACTTTGACATATTTAAGTTAATTAACTTTCTCATCTTCCTGAAGTTGACATAAAGCTATAACGGCAGTGCATTTGGAAGAATTCGACAATCTTATATTCAGGTATAAAGTCGATTTTCTTGTATATATACATTTAGCAGTCGATATTGAGTTGCTTCAAATCATTACTTTAACATATTGAAGGTAATTAACTTTCTTCATCTTACTGAAGTTGGCATAAGGCCATAACGTCAGTGCATTTGGAAGAAGTCGATTATAAAGTCGATTTTCTTGTATATACACAAACAACAATCGATATTGAGTTGCTTCAAATCATTACTTTGACATATTTAAGTTAATTAACCTTCTTCATCTTACTGAAGTTGACATAAGGCCATAACGACAGCTCATTTGGAAGAATTCGAAAATCTTATTGATGTATAAAGTCGATTTTCTTGTATATACACATTTAGCAATCGATATTGAATTGCTTCAAACCATTATTTTAACATATTTAGGGTAATTAATTAATTTTTTTCATCTTACTGAATTGTACATAAAGCCATAACGGCAGTGCATTTGGAAGAATTCGACAATCTCATATTCAGTTATAAAGTCGATTTTCTTGTGTATACACATTTATCAATCGATATTGAGTTGCTTCAAATCATTACTATGTACATACACATTTAGCAATCGATTTTCTTGTATATACACATTTAACAATCGATATTGAGTTGCTTCAAATCATTAGTTTAACACATTTAAGTTAACTTACCCTCTTCATCTTACTGAAGTAGACGTAAGGCCATAACGTCTGTGCATTTGGAAGAATTCGACAATCTAATGTTCAGGTGTAAAGTAGATTTTCTTGTACACACACATTTAGCAATCGACATTGAGTTGCTTCAAATCATTACTTTAACATATTTAAGTTAATTAACCTTCTTCATTTTACTGAAGTTGACATAAGGCCATAATGACAGCGCATTTGGAAGAATTCGACAATCTTATATTCAGATATAAAGTCGATTTTCTTGTATGTATATATACATTTAGCAGTCGATATTGAGTTGCTTCAAATCATTACTTTAATATATTTAAGATAATTAACCTTCTTCATTTTACTGAAATTGACATAAGGCCATAACGACAGCGCATTTGGAAGAATTCGACAATTTTATATTCAGATATAAAGTCGTTTTTCTTGTATATACAGAATCAACAATCGATATTGAATTGCTTCAAATCAATACCTTAACATATGAAAGTTAATTAACCCTCTTCATCTTACTGAAGTTGGCATAAGGCCATAAGGTCATTGCACTTGGAAGAATTCGACAATCTAATGTTCATGTATAAAGTCGATTTCCTTGTACATACACATTTAGCAATCGATATTGAGTTGCTTCAAATCCTTACTTTAACATATATAAGTTAATTAACCTTCTTCATTTTACTGAAGTTGGCATAAGGTAATAACGACAGCGCATTTGGAAGAATTCGACAATCTTATATTCAGGTATAAAGTCGATTTTCTTGTATATACACATTTAACACTCGATATTGAGTTGCTGCAAATCATTACTTTAACATATTTAAGTTAATTAACTTTCTTCATCTTACTGAAGTGTACATAAGGCCATAACGACAGCGCATTTGGAAGAATTCGACAATCTTATATTCAGATATAAAGTCGATTTTCTTATACATACACATTTAGCAATCGATATTGAGTTGCTTCAAATCCTTACTTTAACATATATAAGTTAATTAACCTTCTTCATTTTACTGAAGTTGACATAAGGCCATAGCGACAGCGTATTTGGAAGAATTCGACAATCTTATATTTAGGTATAAAGTCGATTTTCTTGTATATACACATTTAACAATCGATATTGAGTTGCTTCAAAACATTACTTTAACATATTTAAGTTAATTAACCCTCCTCATCTTACTGAAGTTGACATAAGCCAATAACGTCGGTGCATTTGGAAGAATTCGACAATCTTATGTTCAGGTATAAAGTCGATTTTCTTGTATATACACATTTAACAATCGATATTGAGTTGCTTCAAAACATTACTTTAACATATTTAAGTTAATTAACCCTCCTCATCTTACTGAAGTTGACATAAGCCAATAACGTCGGTGCATTTGGAAGAATTCGACAATCTTATATTCAGATCTAAAGTCGAATTTCTTGTACATACACATTTAGCAATCGATATTGAGTTGCTTTAAAACATAAATTTAACATATATAAGTTAATTAACTTTCTTCATTTTACTGAAGTTGACATAAGGCCAAAACGACAGCGCATTTGGAAGAATTCGACAATCTTATGTTAAGGGGTAAAGTAGATGTTCTTGTACACACACATTTAGCAATCGATATTGGGTTGCTTCAAGTCATTAATTTAACATATTTAAGGTAATTAACTTTCTTCATCTTACTGAAGTGTACATAAAGCCATAACGGCAGTGCATTTGGAAGAATTCGACAATCTTATGTTCAGATATAAAGTCGATTTTCTTGTACATACTCATTTAGCAATCGCCATTGAGTCGCTTCAAATCCTTACTTTAACATATATAAGTTAATTAACCTTCTGCATTTTACTGAAGTTGACGTAAGGCCATAACGACAGCGCATTTGGAAGAATTCGACAATCTTATGTTCAGGTGTAAAGTAGATTTTCTTGTACACACACATTTAGCAATCGATATTGAGTTGCTTCAAATCAATACTTTAACATATTTAAGTTAATTAACCTTCTTCATCTTACTGAAGTTGACATAAGGCCATAACGTCTGTGCATTTGGAATAAATCGACAATCTAATGTTCAGGTGTAAAGTATATTTTCTTGTACACACACATTTAGCAATCGATATTGAGTTGCTTCAAATCATTACTTTAACATATTTAAGATAATTAACCTTCTTAATTTTACTGAAGTTGACATAAGGCCATAATGACAGCGCATTTGGAAGAATTCGACAATCTTATATTCAGATATAAAGTCGATTTTCTTGTATGTATATTTACATTTAGCAGTCGATATTGAGTTACTTCAAATCATTAATTTAACACACTTAAGTTAACTTACCCTCTTCATCTTACTGAAGTTGACATAAGGCCATAACGTCTGTGCATTTGGAAGAAATCGACAATCTAATGTTCAGGTGTAAAGTAAATTTTCTTGTACACACACATTTAGCAATCGATATTGAGTTGCTTCAAATCATTACTTTAACATATTTAAGTTAATTAACCTTCTTCATTTTACTGAAATTGACATAAGGCCATAACGACAGCGCATTTGGAAGAATTCGACAATTTTATATTCAGATATAAAGTCGTTTTTCTTGTATATACAGAATCAACAATCGATATTGAATTGCTTCAAATCAATACCTTAACATACGAAAGTTAATTAACCCTCTCCATCTTACTGAAGTTGGCATAAGGCCATAAGGTCAGTGCATTTGGAAGAATTCGACAATCTAATGTTCATGTATAAAGTCGATTTTCTTGTACATACACATTTAGCAATCGATACTGAGTTGCTTCAAATCATTACTTTCACATATATAACTTAATTAACTTTCTTCATCTTACTGAAGTTGACATAAGGCCATAACGTCGGTGCATTTGGAAGAATTCGACAATCTTATATTCAGATATAAAGTCGATTTTCTTGTACATACACATTTAGCAATCGATATTGAGTTGCTTCAAATCCTTACTTTAACATATATAAGTTAATTAACCTTCTTCATTTTACTGAAGTTGGCATAAGGTAATAACGACAGCGCATTTGGAAGAATTCGACAATCTTATATTCAGGTATAAAGTCGATTTTCTTGTATATACACATTTAACAATCGATATTGAGTTGCTTTAAATCAATAATTTAACATATTTAAGTTAATTAACCTTCTTCATCTTACTGAAGTGTACACAAAGCCATAACAACAATATTTGGAAGAATTCGACAATCTTATATTCACATATAAAGTCGATTTTCTTGTAAATACACATCTAACAATCGATATTGAATTGCTTCAATTCATGACTTTAACATATTTAAGGTAATTAACTTTCTTCATCTTACTGAAGTGTACATAAAGCCATAACGGCAGTGCATTTGGAAGAATTCGACAATCTTATATTCGGGTATAAAGTCGATTTTCTTGTATATACACATTCAACAATCGATACTGAGTTGCTTCAAAACATTACTTTAACATATTTAAGTTAATTAACCTTCTTCATTTTACTGAAGTTGAAATAAGGCCATAACGACAGCGCATTTGGAAGAATTCGACAATCTGATGTTCAGGTGTAAAGTAGATGTTCTTGTACACACACATTTCACAATCGATATTGGGTTGCTTCAAATCATTAATTTAACATATTTAAGGTAATTAACTTTCTTCATCTTACTGAAGTGTACATAAAGCCATAGCGGCAGTGCATTTGGAAGAATTCGACAATCTTATATTCAGATATAAAGTCGATTTTCTTGTACATACTCATTTAGCAATCGACATTGAGTCGCTTCAAATCCTTACTTTAACATATATAAGTTAATTAACCTTCTGCATTTTACTGAAGTTGACGTAAGGCCATAACGACAGCGCATTTGGAAGAATTCGACATTCTTATATTCAGATATAAAGTCGATTTTCTTGTATATACACATCCAGCAGTCGATACTGACTTGCTTCCATTCATTAATTTAACATATTTAAGTTAATTAACCTTCTTCGTTTTCCTGTAGCCGACATAAAGCCATAACGGCAGTGCAGTCGGAAGAATTCGACAATCTTATATTCAGTTATAAAGTCGATTTTCTTATGTATACACATTTAGCAATCGATATTGAGTTGCTTCAAATCCTTACTTTAACATATATAAGTTAATTAACCTTCTTCACATTACTGAAGTTGACATAAGAACATAACGTCTGTGCATTTGGAAGAAATCGACAATCTAATGTTCAGGTGTAAAGTATATTTTCTTGTACATACACATTTAGCAATCGATATTGAGTTGCTTTAAATCAATAATTTAACATATTTAAGTTAATTAACCTTCTTCATCTTACTGAAGTTGGCATAAGGCCATAACGTCAGTGCATTTGGAAGAATTCGACAATCTAATGTGAAGGTATAAAGTCGATTTTCTGGTATATACACAATAAGCAGTCGATATTGAGTTTGTTCAAATCATTACTTTAACATATTTAAGTTAATTAACCTTCTTCATTTTACTGAAGTTGGCATAAGCTAATGACGACAGCGCATTTGGAAGAATTCGACAATCTTATATTCAGGTGTAAAGTCGATTTTCTTGTATATACACATTTTAACATATTTAAGTTAATTAACCTTCTTCATCTTACTGAAGTTGGCATAAGGCCATAACGTCAGTGCATTTGGAAGAATTCGACAATCTAATGTGAAGGTATAAAGTCGATTTTCTGGTATATACACAATAAGCAGTCGACATTGAGTTTGTTCAAATCATTACTTTAACATATTTAAGTTAATTAACATTCTTCATTTTACTGAAGTTGGCATAAGCTAATGACGACAGCGCATTTGGAAGAATTCGACAATCTTATATTCAGATATAAAGTCGATTTTCTTGTATGTATATTTACATTTAGCAGTCGATATTGAGTTGCTTCAAATCATTAATTTAACACATTTAAGCTAACTTACCCTCTTCATCTTACTGAAGTTGACATAAGGCCATAACGTCTGTGCATTTGGAAGAAATCGACAATCTAATGTTCAGGTGTAAAGTAGATTTTCTTTTCTTCACACACATTTAGCAATCGATATTGAGTTGCTTCAAATCATTACTTTAACATATTTAAGTTAATTAACTTTCTTCATCTTTCTGAAAATGACATAATTCCATAACGTCGGTGCATTTGGAAGAATTCGACAATCTTATATTCAGATATAAAGTCGAATTTCTTGTACATACACATTTAGCAATCGATATTGAGTTGCTTTAAAACATAAATTTAACATATATAAGTTAATTAACCTTCTTCATTTTACCGAAGTTGTTAAAAAGCCATAACGACAGTGCATTTGGAAGAATTCGACATTCTTGTAGTCAGTTATAAAGTCGATTTTCTTGTATATACACATTTAGCAGTCGATCTTAGCTTGCCTTAAAGCATTAATTTAACATATTTAATTTAATTAACACTCTTCATCTTACTGAAGTTGACATAAAGCCATAACAGCAGTGCATTTGGAATAATTCGACAATCTTATGTTCAGATATAAAGTCGATTTTCTTGTACATACTCATTTAGCAATCGACATTGAGTCGCTTCAAATCCTTACTTTAACATATATAAGTTAATTAACCTTCTGCATTTTACTGACGTTGACGTAAGGCCATAACGACAGCGCATTTGGAAGAATTCGACAATCTTATGTTCAGGTGTAAAGTAGATTTTCTTGTACACACACATTTAGCAATCGATATTGAGCTGCTTCAAATCATTACTTTAACATATTTAAGTTAATTAACCTTCTTCATTTTACTGAAGTGTACATAAGGCCATAACGTCTGTGCATTTGGAAGAAATCGACAATCTAATGTTCGGGTGTAAAGTATATTTTCGTGTACACACACATTTAGCAATCGATATTAAGTTGCTTCAAATCATTACTTTAACATATTTAAGATAATTAACCTTCTTCATTTTACTGAAGTTGACATAAGGCCATAATGACAGCGCATTTGGAAGAATTCGACAATCTTATATTCAGATATAAAGTCGATTTTCTTGTATGTATATTTACATTTAGCAGTCGATATTGAGTTGCTTCAAATCATTAATTTAACAAATTTAAGTTAACTTACTTTCTTCATCTTACTGAAGTTGACATAAGGCCATAACGTCTGTGCATTTGGAAGAAATCGACAATCTAATGTTCAGGTGTAAAGTAGATTTTCTTGTACACACACATTTAGCAATCGATATTGAGTTGCTTCAAATCATTACTTTAACATATTTAAGTTAATTAACCTTCTTCATCTTACTGAAGTTGGCACAAGGCCATAACGTCAGTGCATTTGGAAGAATTCGACAATCTAATGTTAAGGTATAAAGTCGATTTTCTTGTATATACACAATAAGCAGTCGATATTGAGTTTTTTCAAATCATTACTTTAACATATTTAAGTTAATTAACCTTTTTCATTTTACTGAAGTTGGCATAAGCTAATGACGACAGCGCATTTGGAAGAATTCGACAATCTTATATTCAGGTGTAAAGTCGATTTTCTTGTATATACACATTTTAACATATTTAAGTTAATTAACCTTCTTCATCTTACTGAAGTGTACATAAAGCCATAACGTCGGTGCATTTGGAAGAATTCGACAATCTTATATTCGGGTATAAAGTCGATTTTCTTGTATATACACATTCAACAATCGATACTGAGTTGCTTCAAAACATTACTTTAACATATTTAAGTTAATTAACCTTCTTCATTTTACTGAAGTTGAAATAAGGCCATAACGACAGCGCATTTGGAAGAATTCGACAATCTGATGTTCAGGTGTAAAGTAGATGTTCTTGTACACACACATTTCACAATCGATATTGGGTTGCTTCAAATCATTAATTTAACATATTTAAGGTAATTAACTTTCTTCATCTTACTGAAGTTGACATAAAGCTATAACGGCTGTGCATTTGGAAGAATTCGACAATCTTATTCATGTATAAAGTCGATTTTCTTGTATATATACATTTAGCAGCCGATATTGAGTTGCTTCAAATCATTACTTTAACATATTTAAGTTAATTGACCTTCTTCATCTTACTAAAGTTGACATAAAGCCATAACGACAGCGCATTTGGGAGAATTTGACAATCTTATATTCAGGTATAAAGTCAATTTTCTTGTATATATACATTTAGCAGTCGATATTGAATTGCGATAAATCATTAATCGAACATATTTAAGTTAATTAACTTTCTTCATCTTACTGAGTTTGACATAAAGCCATAACGGCAGTGCATTTGGAAGAATTCGACAATCTCATATTCCGGTATAAAGTCGATTTTCTTGTATATGCACAATAAGCAGTTGATATTGAGTTACTTTAAATCATTAATTTTACACATGTTTTTAAGTTAATTAACCTTCTTCAACTTCCTGAAGTCGACATAAAGCCATAACGGCAGTGCATTTGGAAGAATTCGACAATCTCATATTCAGTTATAAAGTCGATTTTCTTGTGTATACACATTTATCAATCGATTTTGAGTTGCTTTAAATCATTAATTTAACATATGTATTTAAGTTAATTAACTTTCTTCATCTTACTGAAGTTGGCAGCATATAGCTAATAATGTCATCAGTATCCTGGAAGAATTAATAATCTATTCAGGTATAAGTTTTTTCCGATTTCTTTTCTTGTATATATACATTTAGCAGTCGATATTGAGTTGCTTCAAATCATTACTTTAACATATTGAAGGTAATTAACTTTCTTCATCTTACTGAAGTTGGCATAAGGCCATAACGTCAGTGCATTTGGAAGAAGTCGATTATAAAGTCGATTTTCTTGTATATACACAATCAACAATCGATATTGAGTTGCTTCAAATCATTACTTTGACATATTTAAGTTAATTAACTTTCTCATCTTCCTGAAGTTGACATAAAGCTATAACGGCAGTGCATTTGGAAGAATTCGACAATCTTATATTCAGGTATAAAGTCGATTTTCTTGTATATATACATTTAGCAGTCGATATTGAGTTGCTTCAAATCATTACTTTAACATATTGAAGGTAATTAACTTTCTTCATCTTACTGAAGTTGGCATAAGGCCATAACGTCAGTGCATTTGGAAGAAGTCGATTATAAAGTCGATTTTCTTGTATATACACAAACAACAATCGATATTGAGTTGCTTCAAATCATTACTTTGACATATTTAAGTTAATTAACCTTCTTCATCTTACTGAAGTTGACATAAGGCCATAACGACAGCTCATTTGGAAGAATTCGAAAATCTTATTGATGTATAAAGTCGATTTTCTTGTATATACACATTTAGCAATCGATATTGAATTGCTTCAAACCATTATTTTAACATATTTAGGGTAATTAATTAATTTTTTTCATCTTACTGAATTGTACATAAAGCCATAACGGCAGTGCATTTGGAAGAATTCGACAATCTCATATTCAGTTATAAAGTCGATTTTCTTGTGTATACACATTTATCAATCGATATTGAGTTGCTTCAAATCATTACTATGTACATACACATTTAGCAATCGATTTTCTTGTATATACACATTTAACAATCGATATTGAGTTGCTTCAAATCATTAGTTTAACACATTTAAGTTAACTTACCCTCTTCATCTTACTGAAGTTGACGTAAGGCCATAACGTCTGTGCATTTGGAAGAATTCGACAATCTAATGTTCAGGTGTAAAGTAGATTTTCTTGTACACA
>NW_024395452.1:0-11318 GCF_016617805.1 Bactrocera tryoni | reverse complement strand
AACGGCAGTGCATTTTGGAAAATTCGACTATCGACTATTCAACACAGGTATAAAGTCGATTTTCTTGTATATACACATTAAGCAGTCGATATTGAATTGCCTTAAATCATTAGTTTAATATACTTAAGTTAATTAACCTTCTTCATTTTACTGAAGTTGACATAAAGAGATAACGGCAGTGCACTTGGAAGAATTCGACAATCTTATATTCAGGTATAAAGTCGATTTTCTTGCATATACACATTTAGCCGTCAATATTGAGTTGCTTCTAATCATTAGCATCAAATATTTTAGACAATTATCCTTCTTCATCTTGCTGAAGTTGACATAAAGCCATAACGGCAGTGCATTTGGGAGAATTCGACAATCTTATATTCAGGAATAAAGTCGATTTTCTTGTATATACACATTTAGTAGTCGATATTGAGTTGCTTCAAATCATTAGGATCAAATATTTAAGATAATTAACCTTCTTCATCTTACTGAAATTGACATAAAGCCATAACGGCAGTGCATTAGGAAGAATTCGACATTTTTTATTCAGGTATAAAGTCGATTTTCTTGCATATACACATTTAGCAGTCGATATTGAGTTGCTTTAAATCATTATCATCGATTATTTAAGGTAATTAACTTTCTTCATCTTGCTGAAGTTGACATAAAGCCATAACGGCAGTGCATTTGGAAGAATTCGACTATCTTATGTTCAGGTGTAAAGTCGATTTGCTTATATATACACATTTAGCAGTCGACATTGAGTTGCTTCAAATCATAAAGATCAAATATTTAAGATAATTAACCTTCTCCATCTTGCTGAAGTTGACATAAAGCCATAACGGCAGTGCATTTGGAAGAATTCGACAATCTTATATTCAGGTATAAAGTCGATTTTCTTGTATACACACATTTAGCAGTCAATATTGATTTGCTTCAAGTCACTAACATCAAATATTTAAGATAATTAACCTTCTTCATCTTGCTGAAGTTGGCATTAAGCCACAACGGCAGTGCATTTGGAAGAATTCGACAATCTTATAAAGTCGATTTTCTTGTATATACATATTTAGTAGTCGATATTGAGTTGCCCTAAATCACTAATTTAACATATTGAAGTTAATTAACCTTCTTCATCTTACTGAAGTCGACATAAAGCCATAACGGCAGTGCATTTGGAAGAATTCGACAATCTTATATTCAGATATAAAGTCGATTTTTTTGTATATTCACATCAAGCAGTCGATATTGAGTTGCTTAAAATCATTAACATCAAATATTTAAGTTAACTAACCTTCTTCATTTTACTGAAGTTGACATAAAGAGATAACGGCAGTGCACTTGGAAGAATTCGACAATCTTATATTCAGGTATAAAGTCGATTTTCTTGTATATACACATTTAGTAGTCGATATTGAGTTGCTTCAAATCATTAAGATCAAATATTTAAGATAATTAACCTTCTTCATCTTACTGAAATTTACATAAAGCCATAACGGCAGTGCAGTTGGAAGAATTCGACAATCTTATATTTAGGTATAAAGTCGATTTTCTTGTACACACACATCTAGTAGTCGATATTGAGTTGCCCTAAATCACTAATTTAACATACTTAAGTTAATTAACCTTCTTCATCTTACTGAAGTTGACATAAAGCCATAACGGCAGTGCATTTATAAGAATTCGACAATCTTATATTCAGGTATAAAGTCGATTTTTCTAATACACAATTTTAACATATTAAAATTAACCTTCTTCATCTTACTGAAGTTGACATAAAGCCATAACGGCAGTGCATTTATAAAAATTCGACAATCTTATATTCAGGTATAAAGTCGATTTTCTTGTATATTCACATCTAGCAGTCGATATTGAGTTGCTTAAAATCATTAGCATCAAACATTTAAGTAAATTAACCTTCTTCATTTTACTGAAGTTGACATAAAGTCATAACGGCAGTGCATTTGGAAGAATTCGACAATCTTATATTCAGGTATAAAGTCGATTTTCTTGTATATACACATTTAGTAGTCGATATTGAGTTGCCCTAATACACCAATTTAACATATTTAAGTTAATTAACCTTCTTCATCTTACTGAAGTTGACATAAAGCCATAACGGCAGTGCATTTATAAGAATTCGACAATCTTATATTCAGGTATAAAGTCGATTTTCTGGCATATACACATTTAGCAGTCGATATTGAGTTGCTTTAAATCATTAACATCAAACATTTAAGTTAATACACCTTCTTCATTTTACTGAAGTTGACATAAAGCCATAACGGCAGTGCATTTGGAAGAATTCGACAATCTTATATTTAGGTGTAAAGTCGGTTTTCTTGTATATACACATTTAGTAGTCGATATAGAGTTGCCCTAAATCACTAATTTAACATATTTAAGTTAATTAACCTTCATCATTTTACTGAAGTTGACATAAAGCCATAACGGCAGTGCATTTGGAAGAATTCGACAATCTTATATTCAGATATAAGGTCGATTTTCTTGTATATTCACATCTAGCAGTCGATATTGAGTTGCTTAAAATCATTAACATCAAACATTTAAGTAAATTAACCTTCTTCATTTTACTGAAGTTGACATAAAGTCATAACGGCAGTGCATTTGGAAGAATTCGACAATCTTGTATTCAGGTATAAAGTCGATTTTCTTGTATATACACATTCAGTTGTCGATACTGAGTTGCCCTAATACACTAATTTAACATATTTAAGTTAATTAACCTTCTTCATCTTACTGAAGTTGACATAAAGCCATAACGGCAGTGCATTTATAATAATTCGACAATCTTATGTTCAGGTATAAAGTCGATTTTCTTGTATATACACATTTAGCAGTCGATATTGAGTTGCTTTAAATCATTAACATCAGTTATTTAAGGTAACTAACTTTCGTCATATTGCTGAAGTTGACATAAAGCCATAACGGCAGTGCATTTGGAAGAATTCGACAATCTTATATTTAGGTATAAAGTCGATTTTCTTGTATATGCACATTTAGTAATCGATATTGAGTTGCTTAAAATCATTAACATCAAACATTTAAGTTAATTAACCTTCTTCATCTTACTGAAGTTGACATAGAGCCATAACGGCAGTGCATTTATAAGAATTCGACACTCCTATATTCAGGTATAAAGTCGATTTTCTTCCATATACACATTTAGCAGTCGATATTGAGTTGCTTAAAATCAATAACAGCAAACATTTAAGTAAATTAACCTTCTTCATTTTACTGAAGTTGACATAAAGTCATAACGGCAGTGCATTTGGAAGAATTCGACAATCCTATATTCAGGTATAAAGTCGATTTTTCTAATACACAAATTTAACATATTAAAATTAACCTTCTTCATTTTACCGAAGTTGACATAAAGCCATAACGGCAGTGCATTTATAAGAATTCGACAATCTTATATTCAGGTATAAAGTCGATTTTCTTGCATATACATATTTATTTGTCGATATTGAGTTGCTTTAAATCATTAACATCAATTATTTAAGGTAATTAACTTTCTTCATATTGCTGAAGTTGACATAAAGCCATAACGGCAGTGCATTTTGAAGAATTCGACAATCTTATATTTAGGTATAAAGTCGCTTTTCTTGTATGTACACATTTAGTGGTCGATATTGAGTTGCCCTAAATCACTAATTTAACATACTTAAGTTAATTAACCTTCTTCATCTTACTGAAGTTGACATAAAGCCATAACGGCAGTGCATTTGGAAGAATTCGACAATCTTATATTCAGGTATAAAGTCGATTTTCTTGTATATACACATCTTGCAGTCGATATTGAGTTGCTGAAAATCATTAACATCATATATTTAAGTTAATTAACTTTCTTTATTTTACTGAAGTTGACATAAAGCCATAACGGCAGTGCATTTGGAAGAATTCGACAATCTTATATTCAGGTATAAAGTCGATTTTCTTGCATATACACATTTAGCAGTCGATACTGAGTTGCTCTAAATCATTAACATCATTTATATAAGGTAATTAACTTTCTTCATCTTGCTGCAGTTGACATAAAGCCATAACGGCAGTGCATTTTGGAAGAATTCGACAATCTTATATTCAGGTATAAAGTCGATTTTCTTTTATATACATATTTAGCAATCGATATTGATTTGCTTTAAATCATTAATGTAACTTATATAAGTTAACTAGCCTCTTTCATCTTGCTGAAGTTGACATAAAGCCATAACGGCAGTGCATTTTGAAAAAATCGACAATCTTATATTTAGGCATAAAGTCGATTTTCTTGGATATACACATTTAGTAGTCGATATTGAGTTGCTTCAAATCATTAAGATCAAATATTTAAGACAATTTACCTCCTTCATCTTCTGAAGTTGACATAAAGCCATAACGGCAGTGCATTCGGAAGAATTCGACAATCTTATATTCAGGTATAAAGTCGATTTTCTTTTATATACATATTTAGCAATCGATATTGATTTGCTTTAAATCATTAATGTAATTTATATAAGTTAACTAGCCTCCTTCATCTTGCTGAAGTTGACATAAAGCCATAATGGCAGTGCATTTGGAGGAATTCGACAATCTTATATTCAGGTATAAAGTCGATTTTCTTTTATATACATATTTAGCAATCGATATTGATTTGCTTTAAATCATTAATGTAACTTATATAAGTTAACTAGCCTCCTTCATCTTGCTGAAGTTGACATAAAGCCATAATGGCAGTGCATTTGGAGGAATTCGACAATCTCATATTCAGGTATAAAGTCGATTTTCTTTTATATACATATTTAGCAATCGATATTGATTTGCTTTAAATCATTAATGTAACTTATAAAAGTTAACTAGCCTCCTTCATCTTGCTGAAGTTGACATAAAGCCATAACGGCAGTGCATTTTGAAAATATCGACAATCTTATATTTAGGTATAAAGTCGATTTTCTTGGATATACACATTTAGTAGTCGATATTGAGTTGCTTCAAATCATTAAGATCAAATATTTAAGACAATTTACCTCCTTCATCTTGCTGAAGTTGACATAAAGCCATAACGGCAGTGCATTTGGAAGAATTCGACAATCAGGTATAAAGTAGATTTTCTTGTATATACATATTTAGCAATAGATACTGAATTTCTTCAAATCATTAACATCAAATTTTTAAGGTAATTAACCTTCCTCATCTTGCTGAAGTTGACATAAAGCCATAACGGCAGTGCATTTGGAGGAATTAGACAATCTTACATTAAGGTATAAAGTCGATTTTCTTGGATATACACATTTAGTAGTCGATATTGAGTTGCTTCAAATCATTAAGATCAAATATTTAAGACAATTTACCTCCTTCATCTTGCTGAAGTTGACATAAAGCCATAACGGCAGTGCATTTGGAAGAATTCGACAATCAGGTATAAAGTAGATTTTCTTGTATATACATATTTAGCAATAGATACTGAATTTCTTCAAATCATTAACATCAAATTTTTAAGGTAATTAACCTTCCTCATCTTGCTGAAGTTGACATAAAGCCATAACGGCAGTGCATTCGGAAGAATTCGACAATCTTATATTCAGGTATAAAGTCGAATTGCTTGTATATGCACATTTAGTAGTCGATACTGAGTTGCCCTAAATCACTGATTTAACATATTAAATTAATTAACCTTTTTCATCTTACTGAAGTTGACATAAAGCAATAACGGCAGTGCATTTGGAAGAATTCAACAATCTTTTATTCAGGTATAAAGTCGATTTTCTTGTATATACACATTTAGTAGTCGATATTGAGTTGCTTCAAATCATTAAGATCAAATATTTAAGACAATTTACCTCCTTCATCTTCAGAAGTTGACATAAAGCCATAACGGCAGTGCATTCGGAAGAATTCGACAATCTTATATTCAGGTATAAAGTCGATTTTCTTTTATATACATATTTAGCAATCGATTTTGATTTGCTTTAAATCATTAATGTAACTTATATAAGTTAACTAGCCTCCTTCATCTTGCTGAAGTTGACATAAAGCCATAATGGCAGTGCATTTGGAGGAATTCGACAATCTTATATTCAGGTATAAAGTCGATTTTCTTTTATATACACATTTAGCAGTCGATACTGAGTTGCTCTAAATCATTAACATCATTTATATAAGGTAATTAACTTTCTTCATCTTGCTGAAGTTGACATAAAGCCATAACGGCAGTGCATTTGGAAGAATTCGACAATCTTATATTCAGGTATAAAGTCGATTTTATTGTATATACACATTTAGTAGTCGATATTGAGTTGCCTAAAATCATTAACATCAAACATTTAAGTTAATTAACCTTCTTCATTTTACTGAAGTTGACATAAGGCCATAACGTCAGTGCACTTGGAAGAATTCGACAATCTTATATTCAGGTATAAAATCGATTTTCTTGTATATACACATTTAGTAGTCGATATTGAGTTGCTTAAATTCATTAACATCAAACATTTAGTTAATTAACCTTCTTCATTTTACTGAAGTTGATATAAAGCCATAACTGCAGTGCATTTGGAAGAATTCGACAATCAGGTATAAAGTAGATTTTCTTGTATATACATATTTAGCAATAGATACTGAATTTCTCCAAATCATTAGCATCAAATATTTAAGGTAATTAACCCTCTTCATCTTGCTGAAGTTGACATAAAGTCATAAAGGCAGTGCATTTGGAAGAATTAGACAATCTTACATCCAGGTATAAAGTCGATTTTCTTTTATATACACATTTAGCAGTCGATACTGAGTTGCTCTAAATCATTAACATCATTTATATAAGGTAATTAACTTTCTTCATCTTGCTGAAGTTGACATAAAGCCATAACGGCAGTGCATTTGGAAGAATTCGACAATCTTATATTCAGGTATAAAGTCGATTTTCTTGTATATACACATTTAGTAGTCGATATTGAGTTGCTTAAAATCATTAACATCAAACATTTAAGTTAATTAACCTTCTTCATTTTATTGAAGTTGACATAAGGCCATAACGTCAGTGCAGTTGGAAGAATTCGACAATCTTATATTCAGGTATAAAGTCGATTTTCTTGTATGTACACATTTAGTAGTCGATATTGAGTTGCTTAAAATCATTAACATCAAACATTAAGTTAATTAACCTTCTTCATTTTACTGAAGTTGACGTAAAGCCATAACGGCAGTGCATTTGGAAGAATTCGACAATCAGGTATAAAGTAGATTTTCTTGTATATACATATTTAGTAATAGATACAGGATTTCTTCAAATCATTAGCATCAAATATTTAAGGTAATTAACCCTCTTTATCTGGCTGAAGTTGACATAAAGCCATAAAGGCAGTGCATTTGGAAGAATTAGACAATCTTACATTCAGGTATAAAGTAGATTTACTTGTATGTATATACATATTTAGCAATCAATCGATATTGATTTGCTTTAAATCATTAATGTAATTTATTTAAGCTAACTCGCCTCCTTCATCTTACCGAAGTTGAAATTAAGATCAAATATTTAAGTTAATTAACCATACTCATCTTGCTGAAGTTGACATAAAGCCATAACGGCAGTGCATTTGGAAGAATTAGACAATCTTACATTCAGGTATAAAGTAGATTTACTTGTATATACATATTTAGCAATCGATATTGATTTGCTTTAAATCATTACTTTAACATATTTGAGTAAACTAGCCTTCTTCATCCTACTGAAGTTGGCATAAAGCCATAACGGCAGTGCATTTGGAAGAATTCGACAATCTTATATTCAGGTATAAAATCAATTTTCTTGTATATACACATTTAGTAGTCAATATTGAGTTGCTTTAAGTCATTTATATCAAATACTTAAGATAATTAACCTTCTTCATCTTGCTGAAGTTGACATAAAGCCATAACGGCAGTGGACTTGGAAGAATTGGACAATCAGGTATAAAGCAGATTTTCTTGTATATACGTATTTAGCAATAGATATTGAATTTCTTCAAATCACTAACATCAAATATTTAAGGTAATTAACCTTAGTCATCTTGCTGAAGTTGACATAAAGCCATAATGGCAGTGCATTTGGAGGAATTCGACAATGTTATATTCAGGTATAAAGTCGATTTTCTTGGATATACACATTTAGTAGTCGATATTGAGTTGCTTCAAATCATTAAGATCAAATATTTAAGACAATTTACCTCCTTCATCTTCTGAAGTTGACATAAAGCCATAACGGCAGTGCATTCGGAAGAATTCGACAATCGTATATTCAGGTATAAAGTCGAATTGCTTGTATATGCACATTTAGTAGTCGATACTGAGTTGCCCTAAATCACTGATTTAACATATTAAATTAATTAACCCTCTTCATCTTACTGAAGTTGACATAAAGCAATAACGGCAGTGCATTTGGAAGAATTCGACAATCTTACATTCAGGTATAAAGTCGATTTTCTTTTATATACACATTTAATAGTCGATATTGGGTTGCTTCAAATCATTAATATCAAATACTTAAGATAATTAACCGTCTTCATCTTGCTGAAGTTGACATAAAGCCATAACGGCAATGGATTTGGAAGAATTAGACAATCAGGTATAAAGTAGATTTTCTTGTATATACGTATTTAGCAATAGATATTGAATTTCTTCAAATCATTAACATCAAATATTTAAGGTAATTAACATTCTTCATTTTACTGAAGTTGACATAAAGCCATAATGGCAGTGCATTTGGAGGAATTCGACAATCTTATATTCAGGTATAAAGTCGATTTTCTTTGATATACATATTTAGCAATCGATATTGATTTGCTTTAAATCATTAATGTAACTTATTTAAGTTAACTAGCCTCCTTCATCTTGCTGAAGTTGACATTAAGCCATAACGGCAGTGCATTTTGAAAAAATCGACAATCTTATATTTAGGGATAAAGTCGATTTTCTTGTATATACACATTTAGTAGTCGATATTGCTAAATCACTAATTTAACATACCTAAATTAATTAACCTTCTTCATCTTACTGAAGTTGACATAAAGCCATAACGGCAGTGCATTTGGAAGAATTCGACAATCTTATATTCAGGTATAAAGTCGATTTTCTTGCATATACACATTTAGGAGTCGATATTGAGTTGTTTCAAATCATTAACATCAATTATTTAAGTTAATTAACCTTCTTCATCTTACTGAAGTTGACATAAAGCCATAACGGCAGTGCATTTGGAGGAACTCGACAATCTTATATTCAGGTACAAAGTCGATTTTCTTGTATATAAACATTTAGCAGTCGATATTGAGTTGCTTTGGGTCATTAATTTGACAAATTTAAGTTAACGAACCTTCTTCATCTTACCGAAGTAGACGTAAAGCCATAACGGCAGTGCATTTGGAAGAATTCGACCACCTTATATTCAGGTATAAAGTCGATTTTCTTGTATATACGCATTTAGTTGTCGATATTGAGTTGCCCTAAATTACTAATTTAACATATTTAAGTTAATTAACCTTCTCCATCTTGCTGAAGTTGACATAAAGCCATAACGGCAGTGCATTTGGAAGAATTCGACAATCTTATATTTAGGTATAAAGTCGATTTTCTTGTATATACACACTTAGCAGTCGATATTGAGTTGCTTAAATACATTAACATCAAATATTTAAGGTAATTAACTTTCTTCATCTTGCTGAAGTTGACATAAAGCCATAACGGCAGTGCATTTGGAAGAATTCGACAATCTTATATTCAGGTATAAAGTCGATTTTCTTGTGTATATACATTTAGTAGTCGATAATAGGTTGCTTAAAATCCTTAACATCAAACATTTAAGTTAATTAACCATCTTCATTTTACTGAAGTTGACATAAAGCCATAACGGCAGTGCAGTTGGAAGAATTCGACAAGCTTATATTCAGGTATAAAGTCGATTTTCTTGTATATATACATTTAGTAGTCGATATTGAGTTGCCCTAATTCACTACTTTAACATATTTAAGTTAATTAACCTTCCTCATCTTACTACAGTTGACATAAAGCCATAACGGCAGTGCATTTGGAAGAATTCGACCATCTTATATTCAGATATTAAGTAGATTTTCTTGTATATACACAGTTAGCAGTCGATATTGAGTTGCTTCAAATCATAAAGATCAAATATTTAAGATAATTAACCTTCTTCATCTAGCTGAAGTTGGCATAAAGCTATAACGGCACAGAATTTGGAAGAATTCGACAATCTTATATTCAGGTTTAAAGTAGATTTTCTTGTATATACACATTTAGATGTCGATATTGAGTTGCTTCAAATCATAAAGATCAAATTTTTAAGTTGACATAAAGCGATAACGGCAGTGCATTTGGAAGAATTCGACAATCTTATATTTAGGTATAAATTCGATTTTCTTGTATGTACACATTTAGCAGTCGATATTGAGTTGCTTAAAATCATTATCATCAAATATTTAAGTTAATTAACCTTCTTCATTTTACTGAAGTTTACATAAAGCAATAACGGCAGTGCAGTTGGAAGAATTCGACAATCTTACATTCAGGTATAAAGTCGATTTTCTTTTAGACAATCTTATATTCAGGTATAAAGTCGATTGTTTGTATATACACATTTAGCAGTCGATATTGAGTTGCTTAAAATCATTATCATCAAATATTTAAGTTAATTAACCTTCTTCATTTTACTGAAGTTTACATAAAGCAATAACGGCAGTGCAGTTGGAAGAATTCGACAATCTTACATTCAGGTATAAAGTCGATTTTCTTTTAGACAATCTTATATTCAGGTATAAAGTCGATTGTTTGTATATACACATTTAGTAGTCGATATTGAGTTGCCCTAAATCACTAATTTAACATATATAAGTTAACTAACCTTCTCCATCTTACTGAAGTTGACATAAAGCCATAACGGCAGTGCATTTTGAAGAATTCGACAATCTTATATTTAGGTATAAAGTCCATTTTCTTGTATATACATATTTAGCAATCGATAATGATTTTCTTTAAGTCATTATTGTAACTTATTTAAGTTAATTAGCCTTCTTCTTCCTACCTAAGTTGACATAAAGCCATAACGGCAGTGCATTTGGAAGAATTCGACCATCTTATATTCAGATATTAAGTAGATTTTCTTGTATATACACATTTAGCAGTCGATATTGAGTTGCTTCAAATCATAAAGATCAAATATTTAAGATAATTAACCTTCTTCATCTAGCTGAAGTTGACATAAAGCTATAACGGCAGTGCAGTTGGAAGAATTCGACAATCTTATATTCCGGTATAAAGTCGATTTTCTTGTATATACA
>NW_024395451.1:0-5925 GCF_016617805.1 Bactrocera tryoni | reverse complement strand
ACACATTTAGCAATTCATATCGAGTTGCTTCACATCAGTGACTTAACTTATTTAAATTAATAAACTTTCTTCATATTACTGAAGTTGACATAAAGCAATAAGGAAATGCATTTGGAAAACTTTTACAATATATTTAGGTATAAAATCGGTTTTCTTGTATATACAGATTTAACAATCCATATCGACTTGCTTCTCATCATTGACTTAACATATTTAAGTGTATAGACATTTTTCATCTTACTACAGTTGTCATAAAGTCATAACGAAATGCATTTGGAAAACTTTTACAATATATTTAGGTATAAAATCGGTTTTTTTGTATATACAGATTTAGTAATCCATATCGACTTGCTTCTCATCATTGACTTAACATATTTAAGTGAATAGACATTTTTCATCTTACTGAAGTTGACAAAAAGCCATAACGAAATGCATTTGGAAACAATCCACAATCTTATGTTTAGGTATAACATCGATTTTCTTGTACATACACATTTAGCAATCCATATGGACTTGCTTCAAATCATTGACTTAACATATTTAAGTGAATAAACTTATTTCGTTTTACTGAATTTGACATAAAGCCATAACGAAATGCATTTGGAAACAATCCACAATCTTATGTTTAGGTATAACGTCGATTTTCTTGTATGTACACATTTAGCAATCGATATTGAGTTGCTTCAAATCACTGACTTAACATATTTAAGTAAATAAACTTTCTTCATATTACTGAAGTTTACATAAAGCCATAACGAAATGCATTTGGAAACAATCCACAATCTTATGTTTAGATATAACATCGATTTTATTGTATGTACACATTTAGCAATCCATATCGACTTGCTTCAAATCATTGACTTAACATATTTAAGTGAATAAACTTATTTCGTTTTACTGAAATTGACATAAAGCCATAACGAAATGCAATTGGAAACAATCCACAATCTTATGTTTAGGTATAAAGTCGATTTTCTTGTATGTACACATTTAGCAATCGATATTGAGTTGCTTCAAATCACTGACTTAACATATTTAAGTAAATAAACTTTCTTCATATTACTGAAGTTGACATAAGGCCATAACGAAATGCATTTGGAAAACTTTTACAATATATTTAGGTATAAAATCGGTTTTCTTATATATACAGATTTAGCAATCCATATCGACTTGCTTCTCATCATTGACTTAACATATTTAAGTGTATAGACATTTTTCATCTTACTACAGTTGTCATAAAGTCATAACGAAATGCATTTGGAAAACTTTTACAATATATTTAGGTATAAAATCGGTTTTTTTGTATATACAGATTTAGTAATCCATATCGACTTGCTTCTCATCATTGACTTAACATATTTAAGTGAATAGACATTTTTCATCTTACTGAAGTTGACAAAAAGCCATAACGAAATGCATTTGGAAACAATCCACAATCTTATGTTTAGGTATAACATCGATTTTCTTGTATACACACATTTAGCAATGCATATCGACTTGCTTCAAATCATATTTAAGCGAATAAACTTTTTTTAATTTTACTGAAGTTGACGTAAAGCCATAACGGCAGAGCACTTGGAAAAATTCCGCAATTTTATATTTAGGTGTAACACCGATTTTCCTATATATACACATTTAGCAATTCATATCGAGTTAATTCAATTCACTGTCTTAACATATTTAAGTGAATAAACTTTCTTCATCTTACTGAAGTAGTCATAAAGCCATAACGAAATGCATTTGGAAACAATCCACAATCTTATGTTTAGGTATAACATCGATTTTCTTGTATATACACATTTAGCAATCGATATTGAGTTGCTTCAAATCACTGACTTAACATATTTAAGTAAATAAACTTTCTTCATATTACTGAAGTTTACATAAAGCCATAACGAAATGCATTTGGAAACAATCCACAATCTTATGTTTAGGTATAACATCGATTTTATTGCATGTACACATTTAGCAATCAAAAATGAGTTGCCTCAATTCATTTCCTTCACTTATTTAAGGTAATTAACCTTCTTCTTCTTACTGAAGTGGACATAAAGCCATAACGGCAGTGCATTTGGAAAAATTCCGCAATCTTATATTTAGGTATAGCGTCGATTTTCTTGTATGTACACATTTAGCAATCGATAATGAGTTGCTTCAAATCATTTCCTTCACTTATTTAAGGTAACTAACCTTCTTCTTCTTACTGAAGTGGACATAAAGCCATAACGGCATCGCATTTGTAAAAATTCCGCAATCTTATAGTTAAGTATAAAGTCGATTTTCTTGTATGTACATATTTAGCAATCGATATTGAGTTGCTTCAAATCATTTCCTTCACTTATTTAAGGTAATTATCCTTCTTCATCTTACTGAAGTGGATCTAAAGCCATGAAGCAGTGCATTTGGTGAATTCCACATTCTTATATTTAGGTATAAAGTCGACTTTCTTGTATATACACACTTAGCAACCGATATTGAGTTGCTTCAAATCAATTCCTTCACTTATTTAAGTAAATTAGCCTTCTTCATCTTACTGAAGTGGATCTAAAGCCATAAAGCAGTGCATTTGGTGAATTCCACATTCTTATATTTAGGTATAAAGTCGATTTTCTTGTATGGTCACATTTAGCAATCGATATTAAGTTGGCTCAATTCATTTCCTTCACTTATTTAAGGTAATTAACCTTCTTCATCTTACTGAAGTGGACATAAAGCCATAACGGCAGTGCATTTGTAAAAATTCTGCATTCTTATATTTAGGTATAAAGTCGATTTTCTTGTATGTACACATTTAGCAATCGATATTGAGTTGCTTCAAATCACTGACTTAACATATTTAAGTAAACAAACTTTCTTCATATTACTGAAGTTTACATAAAGCCATAACGAAATGCATTTGGAAACAATCCACAATCTTATGTTTAGGTATAACATCGATTTTATTGTATGTACACATTTAGCAATCCATATCGACTTGCTTCAAATCATTGACTTAACATATTTAAGTGAATAAACTTATTTCGTTTTACTGAAGTTGACATAAAGCCATAACGAAATGCATTTGGAAACAATCCACAATCTTATGTTTAGGTATAACGTCGATTTTCTTGTATGTACACATTTAGCAATCGATATTGAGTTGCTTCAAATCACTGACTTAACATATTTAAGTAAATAAACTTTCTTCATATTACTGAAGTTTACATAAAGCCATAACGAAATGCATTTGGAAACAATCCACAATCTTATGTTTAGGTATAACATCGATTTTATTGCATGTACACATTTAGCAATCAAAAATGAGTTGCCTCAATTCATTTCCTTCACTTATTTAAGGTAATTAACCTTCTTCTTCTTACTGAAGTGGACATAAAGCCATAACGGCAGTGCATTTGGAAAAATTCCGCAATCTTATATTTAGGTATAAAGTCGATTTTCTTGTATATACACATTTAGCAATCGATATTGAGTTGCTTCAAATCATTTTCTTCACTTATTTAAGGTAACTAACCTTCTTCTTCTTACTGAAGTGGACATAAAGCCATAACCGCAGTGCATTTGTAAAAATTCCGCAATCTTATAGTTAGGTATAAAGTCGATTTTCTTGTATGGTCACATTTAACAATCGATAATGAGTTGCTTCAAATCATTTCCTTCACTTATTTAAGGTAATTATCCTTCTTCATCTTACTGAAGTGGATCTAAAGCCATGAAGCAGTGCATTTGGTGAATTCCACATTCTTATATTTAGGTATAAAGTCGACTTTCTTGTATAAACACACTTAGCAACCGATATTGAGTTGCTTCAAATCATTTCCTTCACTTATTTAAGGTAATTAACCTTCTTCATCTTACTGAAGTGGATCTAAAGCCATAAAGCAGTGCATTTGGTGAATTCCACATTCTTATATTTAGGTATAAAGTCGATTTTCTTGTATGGTCACATTTAGCAATCGATATTAAGTTGGCTCAATTCATTTCCTTCACTTATTTAAGGTAATTAACCTTCTTCATCTTACTGAAGTGGACATAAAGCCATAACGGCAGTGCATTTGTAAAAATTCTGCAATCTTATATTTAGGTATAAAGTCGATTTTCTTGTATGTACACATTTAGCAATCGATATTGAGTTGCTTCAAATCATTTCATTCACTTATTTAAGGTAATTAACCTTCTTCATCTTACTGCAGTGGACATAAAGCCATAACGGCAGTGTATTTGTAAAAATTCCGCAATCTTATATTTAGGTATAAAGTCGATTTTCTTGTATGTACACATTTAGCAATCGATATTGAGTTGTCTCAATTCATTTTCTTCACTTATTTAAGGTAATTAACCTTCTTCATCTTACTGCAGTGGACATAAAGCCATAACGGCAGTGCATTTGTAAAAATTCCGCAATCTTATATTTAGGTATAAAGTCGATTTTCTTGTATGTACACATTTAGCAATCGTTATTGATTTGTCTCAACTCATTTTCTTCACTTATTTAAGGTAATTAACCTTCTTCATCTTACTGCAGTGGACATAAAGCCATAACGGCAGTGCATTTGTAAAAATTCCGCAATCTTATATTTAGGTATAAAGTCGATTTTCTTGTATGTACACACTGAACAATCGATATTGAGTTGTCTCAATTCATTTTCTTCACTTATTTAAGGTAATTAACCTTCTTCATTTTACTAAAGTGGACATAAAGCCATAACGGCAGTGCATTTGTAAAAATTCCGCAATCTTATATTTAGGTATAAAGTCGATTTTCTTGTATGTACACATTTAGCAATCGATATTGAGTTGCTTCAAATCATTTCATTAACTTATTTAAGGTAATTAACCTTCTTCATCTTACTGCAGTGGACATAAAGCCATAACGGCAGTGCATTTGTAAAAACTCCGCAATCTTATATTTAGGTATAAAGTCGATTTTCTTGTATGTACACATTTAGCAATCGATATTGAGTTGCTTCAAATCATTTCCTTCACTTATTTAAGGTAATTAACCTTCTTCTTCTTACTGACGTAGACATAAAGCCATAACCGCAGTGCATTTGTAAAAATTCCGCAATCTTATATTTAGGTATAAAGTCGATTTTCTTGTACGTACTCATTTAGCAATCGATACTGAGTTGCTTCAAATCACTGACTTAACATATTTAAGTAAATAAACTTTCTTCATATTACTGAAGTTTACATAAAGCCATAACGAAATGCATTTGTAAAAATTCCACAATTTTATGTTTAGGTATAATTCGACTTTCTTGTATATACACACTTAGCAACCGATATTGAGTTGCTTCAAATCATTTCATTCACTTATTTAAGGTAATTAACCTTCTTCATCTTACTGAAGTGGACATAAAGCCATAACGGCAGTGCATTTGTAAAAATTCCGCAATCTTATATTTAGGTATAAAGTCGATTTTCTTGTATGTACACATTTAGCAATCGATATTGAGTTGCTTCAAATCATTTCCATCACTTATTTAAGGTAATTAACCTTCTTCATCTTACTGAAGTGGACATAAAGCCATAACGGCAGTGCATTTGTAAAAATTCCACAATTTTATGTTTAGGTATAAATCGACTTTCTTGTATATACACACTTAGCAACCGATATTGAGTTGCTTCAAATCATTTCCTTCACTTATTTAAGGTAGTTAACCTTCTTCATCTTACTGAAGTGGATCTAAAGCCATAAAGCAGTGCATTTGGTGGATTCCACATTCCTATATTTAGGTAAAAAGTCGATTTTCTTGTATAGACACACTTAGCCACCGATATTGAGTTGCTTCAAATCATTTCCTTCACTTATTTAAGGTAATTAACCTTCTTCATCTTACTGAAGTGGACATAAAGCCATAACGGCAGTGCATTTGTAAAAATTCCACAATCTTATACTCAGGCATAACATCGATTTTCTTGTAT
>NW_024395450.1:0-14067 GCF_016617805.1 Bactrocera tryoni | reverse complement strand
ATAAGATTTTGGAATTTTTCCAAATGCACTGTCGTTATGGCTTTATGTCAACTTCAGTAAGATGAAGAAAGTTAACTAACTTAATTATGTGAAGCTATTGATTTGAAGTATCTCAATATCGATTGCTAAATGTGAATATCCAAGAAATTCGACTTGACAATAGCTATTGCTAAATGCGTATAAACAAGAAAATCGACTTTATACCTAAATATAAGATTTTGGAATTTTTCCAAATGTTCTGCCGTTATGGCTTTACGTCAACTTCGGTAAGATGAAGAAATTTAATTAGCTTAAATATTTGGAGTTAATGATTTGAAGCAATGCAATAACGATTGCTAAATATTAACATACAAGAAAATCGACTTTATACATAAATATAAGATTTTGGAATTCTTCCAAATGCACTACCGTTATGGTTTTATGTCAACCTCAGTAAGATGTGAAAGGTTAATTATCTTAAATATGTAAAGTTACTGATTTGAAGCAATGCAATATCGATTGCTGAATATGAAAATATAAGAAAATCGACCTTATACATAAATATAAGAATTTGGAATTCTTCTAAATGCACTGCCGTTTTGGCTTTATGTCAACTTCAGTAAGATGTGAAAGGTTAATTAACTTAAATGTGTAAAGTTAATGATTTGAAATAATGCAATATCGATTGCTAAATATGAATATACAAGAAAATCGACTTTTTACGTAAATATAAGGTTTTGGAATTTTTCCAAATGCACTGCCGTTATGGCTTTATGTCAACTTCGGTAAGATGAAGAAATTTAGTTAGCTTAAATATTTGGAGTTAATGATTTGAAGCAATGCAATATCGATTGCTAAATATGAACATACAAGAAAATCGACTTTATACATAAATATAAGATTTTGGAATTCTTCCAAATGCACTACCGTTATGGTTTTATGTCAACCTCAGTAAGATATGAAAGGTTAATTATCTTAAATATGTGAAGTTACTGATTTGAAGCAATGCAATATCGATTGCTGAATATGAAAATATAAGAAAATCGACTTTATACATAAATTTAAGAATTTGGAATTCTTCTAAATGCGCTGCCGTTTTGGCTTTATGTCAACTTCAGTAAGATGTGAAAGGTTAATTAACTTAAATATGTAAAGTTAATGATTTGAAATAATGCAATATCGATTGCTAGATATGAATATACAAGAAAATCGACTTTATACGTAAATATAAGATTATGGAATTTTTCCAAATGTTCTGCCGTTATGGCTTTACGTCAACTTCGGTAAGATGAAGAAATTTAATTAGCTTAAATATTTGGAGTTAATGATTTGAAGCAATGCAATATCGATTGCTAAACGTGAATATACAAGAAAATCGACTTTATACATAAATATAAGATTTTGAAATTCTTCCAAATGCACTGCCGTTATGGCTTTATGTCAACCTCAGTAAGATGAAGAAAGTTAACTAACTTAAATATGTGAAGTTACTGATTTGAAGTATCTCAATATCGATTGCTAAATGCGTATTAACAAGAAAATCGACATTATATCTAAATATAAGATTTTGGAATTTTTCCAAATGCACTGTCGTTATGGCTTTATGTCAACTTCAGTAAGATGTAGAAAGTTAACTAACTTAATTATGTGAAGTTATTGATTTGAAGCATCTCAATATCGATTGCTAAATGTAAATATACAAGTAAATCGACTTGACAATATCGATTGCTAAATGCGTATTAACAAGAAAATTGACTTTATACCTAAATATAAGATTTTGGAATTTTTCCAAACGTTCTGCCGTTATGGCTTTACGTCAACTTCGGTAAGATGAAGAAATTTAATTAGCTTAAATATTTGGAGTTAATGATTTGAAGCAATGCAATAACGATTGCTAAATATTAACATACAAGAAAATCGACTTTATACATAAATATAAGATTTTGGAATTCTTCCAAATGCACTACCGTTATGGTTTTATGTCAACCTCAGTAAGATGTGAAAGGTTAATTATCTTAAATATGTAAAGTTACTGATTTGAAGCAATGCAATATCGATTGCTGAATATGAAAATATAAGAAAATCGACTTTATACATAAATTTAAGAATTTGGAATTCTTCTAAATGCACTGCCGTTTTGGCTTTATGTCAACTTCAGTAAGATGTGAAAGGTTAGTTAACTTAAATGTGTAAAGTTAATGATTTGAAATAATGCAATATCGATTGCTAAATATGAATATACAAGAAAATCGACTTTTTACGTAAATATAAGGTTTTGGAATTTTTCCAAATGCACTGCCGTTATGGCTTTATGTCAACTTCGGTAAGATGAAGAAATTTAGTTAGCTTAAATATTTGGAGTTAATGATTTGAAGCAATGCAATATCGATTGCTAAATATGAACATACAAGAAAATCGACTTTATACATAAATATAAGATTTTGGAATTCTTCCAAATGCACTACCGTTATGGTTTTATGTCAACCTCAGTAAGATGTGAAAGGTTAATTATCTTAAATATGTGAAGTTACTGATTTGAAGCAATGCAATATCGATTGCTGAATATGAAAATATAAGAAAATCGACTTTATACATAAATTTAAGAATTTGGAATTCTTCTAAATGCACTGCCGTTTTGGCTTTATGTCAACTTCAGTAAGATGTGAAAGGTTAATTAACTTAAATGTGTAAAGTTAATGATTTGAAATAATGCAATATCGATTGCTAAATATGAATATACAAGAAAATCGACTTTTTACGTAAATATAAGGTTTTGGAATTTTTCCAAATGCACTGCCGTTATGGCTTTATGTCAACTTCGGTAAGATGAAGAAATTTAATTAGCTTAAATATTTAGAGTTAATGATTTGAAGCAATGCAATATCGATTGCTAAACGTGAATATACAAGAAAATCGACTTTATACATAAATATAAGATTTTGAAATTCTTCCAAATGCACTGCCGTTATGGCTTTATGTCAACCGCAGTAAGATGAAGAAAGTTAACTAACTTAAATATGTGAAGTTACTGATTTGAAGTATCTCAATATCGATTGCTAAATGTGAATATAGAAGAGAATCGACTTTATATCTAAATATAAGATTTTGGAAATTTTCAAATGCACTGCCGTTATGGCTTTATGTCAACTTCAGTAAGATGAAGAAGGTTAATTTACCTAAATATGTGAAGTTATTAATTTGAAGTATCTCAATATCGATTGCGAAATGTTTATAAACAAGAAAATCGACTTTATACCTAAATATAAGATTATGGAATTTTTTAAAATGCACTGCCGTTATGGCCTTATGTCAACTTCGGTAAGATGAAGAAATCTAATTAACTTAAATATGTGAAGTTAATATTTTGAAGCAATGCAATATCGATTGCTAAATATGATTGTACAAGAAAATCGACTTTATACCTTAATAAAAGATTTTGGAATTCTTCCAAATGCACTGCCGTTATGGCTTTATGTAAACTTCGTTAAGATGAAGAAATCTAATTAACTTAAATATGTATAGTTAAAGAATAGAAGCTACTCAATATCGATTGCTAAATGTGAATATAGAAGAAAATCGACTTTATATCTAAATATAAGATTTTGGAATTTTTCAAATGCACTGCCGTTATGGCTTTATGTCAACTTCAGTAAGATGAAGAAGGTTAATTTACCTAAATATGTGAAGTTATTGATTTGAAGTATCTCAATATCGATTGCGAAATGTTTATAAACAAGAAAATCGACTTTATGCCTAAATATAAGATTATGGAATTTTTCCAAATGCACTGCCGTTATGGCTTTATGTCGACTTCGGTAAGATGTAGAAATCTAATTAACTTAAATATGTGAAGTTAATGATTTGAAGCAATGCAATATCGATTGCTTAATATGAATAGACAAGAAAATCGACTTTATACGTAAATATAGGATTTTGGAATTTTTCAAATGCACTGCCGTTATGGCTTTATGTCAACTTTAGTAAGATGCAGGAGGTTAACTAACGTAAATAAGTGAAGTTAATGATTAGAAGCTACTAAATATCGATTGCTAAATGCGTATTAACAAGAAAATGGACCAAATGGACTGCCGTTATGGCTTTATGTCAACCTCAGTAAGATATAAAAGGTTAATTAACTTAAATATGTAAAACTTATGATTAGAAGCTACTCAATATCGACTGCTAAATGTGTATATAAAAGAAAATCGACTTTATATCTAAATATTAGATTTTATAATTTTTCAAATGCACTGCCGTTATGGCTTTATGTCAACTTCATTAAGATGAAGAAAGGTAACTAACTTTAATATGTAAAGTTAAAGATTAGAAGCTTCTCAATATCGATTGCTAAATGCGAATATACAAGAAAATCGACTTGACAAAAGCGATTGCTAAATGCGTATAAACAAGAACATTGAATTTATACCTAAATATAAGATTTTGGAATTTTTCCAAATGTTCTGCCGTTATGGCTTTACGTCAACTTCGGTAAGATGAAGAAATTTAATTAGCTTAAATATTTGGAGTTAATGATTTGAAGCAATGCAATATCGATTGCTAAATATGAACATACAAGAAAATCGACTTTATACATAAATATAAGATTTTGGAATTCTTCCAAATGCACTGCCGATATGGTTTTATGTCAACCTCAGTAAGATGTGAAAGGTTAATTTTCTTAAATATGTGAAGTTACCGATTTGAAGCAATGCAATATCAATTGCTGAATATGAAAATATAAGAAAATCGACTTTATACATAAATATAAGAATTTGGAATTCTTCTAAATGCACTGCCGTTTTGGCTTTATGTCAACTTCAGTAAGATGTGAAAGGTTAATTAACTTAAATATGTGAAGTTAATGATTTGAAATAATGCAATATCGATTGCTAAATATGAATATACAAGAAAATCGACTTTATACGTAAATATAAGATTTTGGAATTTTTCCAAATGCGCTGCCGTTATGGTTTTATGTCAACTTCAGTAAGATGAAGAAATTTAATTAGCTTAAATATTTAGAGTTAATGATTTGAAGCAATGCAATATCGATTGCTAAACATGAATATACAAGAAAATCGACTTTATACATGAATATAAGATTTTGAAATTCTTCCAAATGCACTGCCGTTATGGCTTTATGTCAACCTCAGTAAGATATAAAAGGTTAATCAACTTAAATATGTGAAGTTAATGATTAGAAGCTACTCAATATCGATTGCAAAATGTGTGTATACAAAAAAATCGACGTTATATCTAAATATAAGATTATGGAATTTTTCCAAATGCTCTGCCGTTATGGCTTTATGTCAACTTCGGTAAGATGAAGAAAGTTATTTAACTTAAATATGTGAAGTTAATGATTTGAAGCAATGCAATATCGATTGCTAAATACGAATATACAATAAAATCGAATTTATACATAAATATACGATTTTGGAATTTTTCAAAATGCACTGCCGTTATGGCTTTATGTCAACTTCAGTACGATGAAAAAGGTTTATTAACTTAAATATGTTAAACTGATGATTTGAAGAAACTCAATATCGATTGCTAAATGCGTATATACAAGAAAATCGTCTTTATATCTAAATATAAGGTTATGGAATTCTTCCAAATGCACTGCCTTATGGCTTTATGTCAACTTCAGTAAGAAGAAAAAGGTTTATTTACTTAAATATGTTAAACTAATGATTTGAAGTATCTCAATATCGATTGCTAAATATGAATATACAAGAAAATCGAATTTATACATAAATATAAGATTTTTGAATTCTTCCAAATGCACTGCCGTTATGGCTTTATGTCAACCTCAGTAAGATGAAGAAGGTTAATTAACTTAAATATGTGAAGTTAATGATTAGAAGCTACTCAATATCGATTGCAAAATGTGTGTATACAAAAAAATCGACGTTATATCTAAATATAAGATTATGGAATTTTTCCAAATGCTCTGCCGTTGTGGCTTTATGTCAACTTAAGTAAGTTGAACAAGGTTAACTAACTTAAATATGTTAAGATAATGAATTGAAGCATCTCATTATCGATTGCTTAATGTAAATATACAAGTAAATCGACTTGACAATATCGATTGCTAAATGCGTATTAACAAGAAAATCGACTTTATATCTAATTATAAGATTTTGGAATTTTTCCAAATGCACTGTCGTTATGGCTTTACGTCAACTTCGGTAAGATGAAGAAATTTAATTAGCTTAAATATTTGGAGTTAATGATTTGAAGCAATGCAATATCGATTGCTAAATATGAACATACAAGAAAATCGACTTTATACATAAATATAAGATTTTGGAATTCTTCCAAATGCACTGCCGTTATGGTTTTATGTCAACCTCAGTAAGATGTGATAGGTTAATTATCTTAAATATAAGAAGTTACTGATTTGAAGCAATGCAATATCGATTGCTGAATATGAAAATATAAGAAAATCGACTTTATACATAAATAAAAGAATTTGGAATTCTTCTAAATGCACTGCCGTTTTGGCTTTATGTCAACTTCAGTAAGATGTGAAAGGTTAATTAACTTAAATATGTAAAGTTAATGATTTGAAATAATGCAATATCGATTGCTAAATACGAATATACAAGAAAATCGACTTTATACGTAAATATAAGATTTTGGAATTTTTCCAAATGCGCTGCCGTTATGGCTTTATGTCAACTTCAGTAAGATGTAGAAAGTTAACTAACTTAATTATGTGAAGTTATTGATTTGAAGCATCTCAATATCGATTGCTAAATGTAAATATACAAGTAAATCGACTTGACAATATCGATTGCTAAATGCGTATTAACAAGAAAATTGACTTTATACCTAAATATAAGATTTTGGAATTTTTCCAAATGTTCTGCCGTTATGGCTTTACGTCAACTTCGGTAAGATGAAGAAATTTAATTAGCTTAAATATTTGGAGTTAATGATTTGAAGTATTGCAATATCAATTGCTAAATGCGTATAAACAAGAAAATCGACTTTATACCTAAATATAAGATAATGGAATTTTTCCAAATGCACAGCCGTTATGGCTTTATGTCAACTTCGGTAAGATGAGGAAAGTTAACTAACTTAAATATGTGAAGTTAGTGATTTGAAGTATCTCAATATCGATTGCTAAATGTGAAAATATAAGAAAATCGACTTTATATCTAAATATAAGATTTTGGAAATTTTCAAATGCACTGCCGTAATGGCTTTATGTTAACTTCATGAAGATGAAGAAGGTTAATTAAATTAAATATTTAGAGTTAATGATTTGAAGCAATGCAATATCGATTGCTAAACATGAATATACAAGAAAATCGACTTTATACATAAATATAAGATTTTGAAATTCTTCCAAATGCACTGCCGTTATGACTTTATGTCAACTTCGGTAAGATGAAGAAATCTAATTAACTTAAATATGTGAAGTTAACATTTTGAAGCAATGCAATATCGATTGCTAAATATGATTGTACAAGAAAATCTACTTTATACCTAAATAAAAGGTTTTGGAATTCTTCCAAATGCACTGTCGTTATGGCTTTATGTCAATTTCAGTAAGATGTAAAAGGTTAATTAACTTAAATATGTAAAACTAATGATTTGAAGCTACTCAATATCGACTGCGAAATGTGTATATACAAGAAAATCGACTTTATATCTAAATATTAGATTTTGGAATTTTTCAAATGCACTGCCGTTATGGCTTTATGTCAACTTCGGTAAGATGTAGAAATCTAATTAACTTAAAAATGTGAAGTTAATGATTTGAAGCAATGCGATATCGATTGCTTAATATGAATAGACAAGAAAATCGACTTTATGCATAAATATAAGATTTTGGAATTTTTTAAATGCACTGCCGTTATGGCTTTATGTCAACTTCAGTAAGATGCAGGAGGTTAACTAACGTAAATAAGTGAAGTTAATGATTAGAAGCTACTAAATATCGATTGCTAACTGCGTATTAACAAGAAAATGGACCAAATGCACTGCCGTTATGGCTTTATGTCAACCTCAGTAAGATATAAAAGGTTAATTAACTTAAATATGTAAAACTTATGATTAGAAGCTACTCAGTATCGACTGCTAAATGTGTATATAAAAGAAAATCGACTTTATATCTAAATATTAGATTTTATAATTTTTCAAATGCACTGCCGTTATGGCTTTATGTCGACTTCATTAAGATGAAGAAAGGTAACTAACTTTAATATGTGAAGTTAAAGATTAGAAGCTACTCAATATCGATTGCTTAATATGAATATACAAAAAATCGACTTGACAATATCGATTGCTAAATGCGTATAAACAAGAAAATTGACTTTATACATACATATATATAAGATTGTGCAATTTTTCCAAATGTACTGCCGTTATGGCTTTATGTCAACTTCTGTAAGAAGAAGAAAGTTTTTTTACTTAAATATGTTAAACTTATAATTTGAAGAAACTCAATATCGACTGCTAAAAGTGTATATACAAGAAAATCGACTTTATACATCAATATAAGATTATGGAATTTTTCCAAATGCACCGCCGTTATGGCTTTATGTCAACTTCGGTAAGATGAAGAAATTTAATTAGCTTAAATATTTGGAGTTAATGATTTGAAACAATGCAATATCGATTGCTAAATACGAATATACAAGAAAATCGACTTTATACGTAAATATAAGATTTTGGAATTTTACCAAATGCGCTGCCGTTATGGCTTTATGTCAACTTCAGTAAGATGTAGAAAGTTAACTAACTTAATTATGTGAAGTTATTGATTTGAAGCATCTCAATATCGATTGCTAAATGTAAATATACAAGTAAATCGACTTGACAATATCGATTGCTAAATGCGTATTAACAAGAAAATTGACTTTATACCTAAATATAAGATTTTGGAATTTTTCCAAATGTTCTGCCGTTATGGCTTTACGTCAACTTCGGTAAGATGAAGAAATTTAATTAGCTTAAATATTTGGAGTTAATGATTTGAAGTATTGCAATATCAATTGCTAAATGCGTATAAACAAGAAAATCGACTTTATACCTAAATATAAGATTATGGAATTTTTCCAAATGCACAGCCGTTATGGCTTTATGTCAACTTCGGTAAGATGAGGAAAGTTAACTAACTTAAATATGTGAAGTTAGTGATTTGAAGTATCTCAATATCGATTGCTAAATGTGAAAATATAAGAAAATCGACTTTATATCTAAATATAAGATTTTGGAAATTTTCAAATGCACTGCCGTAATGGCTTTATGTTAACTTCATGAAGATGAAGAAGGTTAATTAAATTAAATATTTAGAGTTAATGATTTGAAGCAATGCAATATCGATTGCTAAACATGAATATACAAGAAAATCGACTTTATACATAAATATAAGATTTTGAAATTCTTCCAAATGCACTGCCGTTATGACTTTATGTCAACTTCGGTAAGATGAAGAAATCTAATTAACTTAAATATGTGAAGTTAACATTTTGAAGCAATGCAATATCGATTGCTAAATATGATTGTACAAGAAAATCTACTTTATACCTAAATAAAAGGTTTTGGAATTCTTCCAAATGCACTGTCGTTATGGCTTTATGTCAATTTCAGTAAGATGTAAAAGGTTAATTAACTTAAATATGTAAAACTAATGATTTGAAGCTACTCAATATCGACTGCGAAATGTGTATATACAAGAAAATCGACTTTATATCTAAATATTAGATTTTGGAATTTTTCAAATGCACTGCCGTTATGGCTTTATGTCGACTTCATTAAGATGAAGAAAGGTAACTAACTTTAATATGTGAAGTTAAAGATTAGAAGCTACTCAATATCGATTGCTTAATATGAATATACAAAAAATCGACTTGACAATATCGATTGCTAAATGCGTATAAACAAGAAAATTGACTTTATACATACATATAAGATTGTGCAATTTTTCCAAATGTACTGCCGTTATGGCTTTATGTCAACTTCTGTAAGAAGAAGAAAGTTTTTTTACTTAAATATGTTAAACTTATAATTTGAAGAAACTCAATATCGACTGCTAAAAGTGTATATACAAGAAAATCGACTTTATACATCAATATAAGATTATGGAATTTTTCCAAATGCACCGCCGTTATGGCTTTATGTCAACTTCGGTAAGATGAAGAAATTTAATTAGCTTAAATATTTGGAGTTAATGATTTGAAACAATGCAATATCGATTGCTAAACATGAATATACAAGAAAATCGACTTTATACATAAATATAAGATTTTGAAATTCTTCCAAATGCACTGCCGTTATGGCTTTATGTCAACCTCAGTAAGATATAAAAGGTTAATTAACTTAAATATGTGATGTTAATGATTAGAAGCTACTCAATATCGACTGGTAAATGTGTATATAAAAGAAAATCGACTTTATATTTCAATATAAGATTTTGGAATTTTTCAAATGCACTGCCGTTATGGCTTTATGTCAACTTCAGTAAGATGCAGGAGGTTAACTAACGTAAATAAGTAAAGTTAATGATTAGAAGCTACTAAATATCGATTGCTAACTGCGTATTAACAAGAAAATGGACCAAATGCACTGCCGTTATGGCTTTATGTCAACCTCAGTAAGATATAAAAGGTTAATTAACTTAAATATGTAAAACTTATGATTAGAAGCTACTCAGTATCGACTGCTAAATGTGTATATAAAAGAAAATCGACTTTATATCTAAATATTAGATTTTATAATTTTTCAAATGCACTGCCGTTATGGCTTTATGTCGACTTCATTAAGATGAAGAAAGGTAACTAACTTTAATATGTGAAGTTAAAGATTAGAAGCTACTCAATATCGATTGCTTAATATGAATATACAAAAAATCGACTTGACAATATCGATTGCTAAATGCGTATAAACAAGAAAATTGACTTTATACATACATATAAGATTGTGCAATTTTTCCAAATGTACTGCCGTTATGGCTTTATGTCAACTTCTGTAAGAAGAAGAAAGTTTTTTTACTTAAATATGTTAAACTTATAATTTGAAGAAACTCAATATCGACTGCTAAATGTGTATATACAAGAAAATCGACTTTATACATCAATATAAGATTATGGAATTTTTCCAAATGCACCGCCGTTATGGCTTTATGTCAACTTCGGTAAGATGAAGAAATTTAATTAGCTTAAATATTTGGAGTTAATGATTTGAAACAATGCAATATCGATTGCTAAACATGAATATACAAGAAAATCGACTTTATACATAAATATAAGATTTTGAAATTCTTCCAAATGCACTGCCGTTATGGCTTTATGTCAACCTCAGTAAGATATAAAAGGTTAATTAACTTAAATATGTGATGTTAATGATTAGAAGCTACTCAATATCGACTGGTAAATGTGTATATAAAAGAAAATCGACTTTATATTTCAATATAAGATTTTGGAATTTTTCAAATGCACTGCCGTTATGGCTTTATGTCAACTTCAGTAAGATGTAAAAGGTTAATTAACTTAAATATGTAAATCTAATGATTAGAAGCTACTCAATGTCGATTGCCAAATGTGTATATACAAGAAAATCGACTTTATACATAAATATAAGATTTTAGAATTCTTCTAAATGCACTGCCGTTATAGCTTTATTTCAACTTCAGTAAGATGAAGAGGGTTAATTAACTTAAATATGTAAAACTTATGCTTAGAAGCTACTCAATATCGATTGCTAAATGTGTGTATACAAGAAAATCGACTTTAAACCAATGATTTGAAGAAACTCAATGTCGATTGCCAAATGTGTATATACAAGAAAATCGACTTTATACATAAATATAAGATTTTAGAATTCTTCTAAATGCACTGCCGTTATAGCTTTATGTCCACTTCAGTAAGATGTAAAAGGTTAATTAACTTAAATATGTGAAGTTATTGATTTGAGGTATCTCAACATCGATTGCGAAATATTTATAAACAAGAAAATCGACTTTATACCTAAATATAAGATTATGGAATTTTTCCAAATCCACTGCCGTTATGGCTTTATGTCAACTTCGGTAAGATGTAGAAATCTAATTAACTTAAATATGTGAAGTTAATGATTTGAAGCAATGCAATATCGATTGCTTAATATGAATAGACAAGAAAATCGACTTTATGCATAAATATAAGATTTTGGAATTTTTTAAATGCACTGCCGTTATGGCTTTATGTCAACTTCAGTAAGATGCAGGAGGTTAACTAACGTAAATAAGTGAAGTTAATGATTAGAAGCTACTAAATATCGATTGCTAAATGCGTATTAACAAGAAAATGGACCAAATGGACTGCCGTTATGGCTTTATGTCAACCTCAGTAAGATATAAAAGGTTAATTAACTTAAATATGTAAAACTTATGATTAGAAGCTACTCAATATCGACTGCTAAACATGAATATACAAGAAAATCGACTTTATACATAAATATAAGATTTTGAAATTCTTCCAAATGCACTGCCGTTATGGTTTTATGTCAACCTCAGTAAGATATAAAAGGTTAATTAACTTAAATATGTGATGTTAATGATTAGAAGCTACTCAATATCGACTGCTAAATGTGTATATAAAAGAAAATCGACTTTATATTTCAATATAAAATTTTGGAATTTTTCAAATGCACTGCCGTTATGGCTTTATGTCAACTTCAGTAAGATGTAAAAGGTTAATTAACTTAAATATGAAAAACTAATGATTAGAAGCTACTCAATGTCGATTGCCAAATGTGTATATACAAGAAAATCGACTTTATACATAAATATAAGATTTTAGAATTCTTCTAAATGCACTTCTTCTAAATGATACTCAATATCGACTGCTTAATATGAATATACAAGAAAATCGACTTTATATTTAAATATAAGATTTTAGAATTTTTCAAATGCACTGTCGTTATGGCTTTATGCCAACTTCAGTAAGATGTAAAAGGTTAATTAACTTAAATATGTTAAACTTATGATTTGAAGAAACTCAATGTCGATTGCCAAATGTGTATATACAAGAAAATCGACTTTATATATAAATATAAGATTTTAGAATTCTTCTAAATGCACTGCCGTTTTTGCTTTATGTCAACTTCATTAAGATGAAGAAAGTTAACTAACCTAAAAATGTGTGAAGGTAATGATCAGAAGCTACTCAATATCGGTTGCTAAATGTGTGTATACAAGAAAATCGACTTTATACATATAGTAAATATAAGATTTGGAATTCTTCCAAATGCACTTCCGTTATAGCTTTATGTCAACATCAGTAAGATGAAGAAGGTTAATGAACTTAAATATGTAAAACTTATGCTTAGAAGCTACTCAATATCGATTGCTAAATGTGTGTATACAAGAAAATCGACTTTATACATATGGTAAATATAAGATTTGGAATTCCTACAAATGCACTGCCGTTATGGCTTTATGTCAACTTCAGTAAGATGTAAAAGGTTAATTAACTTAAATATGTGATGTTAATGATTAGAAGCTACTCAATATCGACTGCTAAATGTGTATATAAAAGAAAATCGACTTTATATTTCAATATAAGATTTTGGAATTTTTCAAATGCACTGCCGTTATGGCTTTATGTCAACTTCTGTAAGAAGAAGAAAGTTTTTTTACTTAAATATGTTAAACTTATAATTTGAAGAAACTCAATATCGACTGCTAAATGTGTATATACAAGAAAATCGACTTTATACATCAATATAAGATTATGGAATTTTTCCAAATGCACCGCCGTTATGGCTTTATGTCAACTTCGGTAAGATGAAGAAATTTAATTAGCTTAAATATTTGGAGTTAATGATTTGAAACAATGCAATATCGATTGCTAAACATGAATATACAAGAAAATCGACTTTATACATAAATATAAGATTTTGAAATTATTCCAAATGCACTGCCGTTATGGCTTTATGTCAACCTCAGTAAGATATAAAAGGTTAATTAACTTAAATATGTGATGTTAATGATTAGAAGCTACTCAATATCGACTGCTAAATGTGTATATAAAAGAAAATCGACTTTATATTTCAATATAAGATTTTGGAATTTTTCAAATGCACTGCCGT
>NW_024395449.1:0-5989 GCF_016617805.1 Bactrocera tryoni | reverse complement strand
CATAACGGCAGTGCATTTAGAAGAATTCCCCAATCTTATATTAAGGTATAAAATCAATTTTCTTGTATATACACATTTAGCAATCGTCATTGAGTTGCTTCAAATACTTTACTTTAAGTTAAATTTGTTGTATATATACATTTAGTAATCGATATTAAGTTGCTTCAAATCCTTTACTTTACGTATTTAAGTTAATTAACCTTCTTTATCTTACTAAAGTTGACATAAAGCCTTAACGGCAGTGCATCTTGAGAAATTCCGCATTCTTATATTTAGGTATAGAACCAATTTTCTCTCATATACACATTTGACAATCGATATTGAGTTGCTTCAAATCATTAACTTCACATATAGAAGTTAATTAAACTTCTTCATCTTACAGAAGTTGTCATAAAACCATGACGGCAGTCAATTTGGAAGAATTCCACAATCTTATGTTTAAGTATAAAGTAAATTTTCTTATACACACACATTTAGCAATCAATACTGAGTTGCTTCAAATCAATTAATTCACTTATATAGTTTATTTAACCTTTTTCATCCTACTGAAGTTGACATAAAGCCATAACGGCAATGCATTTGGAAGAATTCCACAATCTTATATTCAGGTACAGATTCGATTTTCTTGTATATACACATTTAGCGATCAGTATTGAGTTGCTTCAAATCCTTTACTTTACTTATTTAGGTTAATTAAACTTCTTAATCTTACTGAAGTTGACATAAAGTCATAACGGCAGTGCATTTAGAGAAATTCCACAATCTTATATTTATTTATAAAGTAAATTTTCTTGCATGTACACATTTAGCAATCGATATTGAGTTGCTTCAAATACTTTACTTTACTTATTTAAGTTAAATAAACCTCTTAATCTTACTGAAGTGGACATATAGCCAAGACGGCAGTGCATTTAGAAGAATTCCACAATCTTATATTTATTTATAAAGTCAATTTTCTTGAATACACACATTTAGCAATCGATATTGAGTTGCTTCAAATCATTTACTTCACTTATATAAGTTAATTAACCTTCTTCATCTGGCACAAGTGGACATAAAGCCATAACGGCAGCGCATTTAGAAGAATTCCCCTATCTTATTATAAGGTATAAAGTCGATTTTCTTGTATATACACATTTAGCAATCGTCATTGAGTTGCTTCAAATACTTTACTTAACTTATTTAAGTTAAATAAACTTCTTCATCTTACTGAAGTGGACATATAGCCAAGACGGCAGTGCATTTAGAAGAATTCCACAATCTTATATTTATTTATAAAGTCAATTTTCTTGTATATACACATTTAGCAATCGTCATTGAGTTGCTTCAAATACTTTACTTTACGTATTTAAGTTAAATAAAACTCTTCATCTTACTGAAGTTGACATAAAGCCATAACGGCAGTGCATTAAGAAAAATTCCAAAATCTTATATTTATTTATAAAGTCAAATTTCTTGTATGTACACATTTAACAATCGATATTGAGTTGCTTCAAATCCTTTACTTCACTTATTTAAGTCAATAAACATTCGTCATCTTACTGAAGTTGACATAAAGCCATAACGGCAATGCATTTGGAAGAGTTCCACAATCTTATATTCAGGTACAGGTTCGATTTTCTTGTATATACACACTTAGCGATCAGTACTGAGTTGGTTCAAATCCTTTACTTTACTTATTTAAGTTAATTAAACTTCTTCATCTTACTGAAGTTGACATAAAGCCATAACGGCAATGCATTTGGAAGAATTCCACAATCGTATATTTATTTATAAAGTCAATTTTCTTGTATGTGCACATATAGTAATCGATATTGGGTTGCTTCAAATCATTTTCTTCACATATATAAGTTAATTAAACTTCTTCATCTTATTGAAGTTGTCATAAAGCCGTAACAACAGTCAATTTGGAAGAATTTCTTAATCTTATATTTAAAAATATAGTAGATTTTCTTATATATACACGTTTAGAAATCGATATTGAGTATTTTCAAATCCTTTACTTTACTTATTTAAGTTAATTAAACTTCTTCATCTTACTGAAGTTGACATAAAGTCATAACGGCAGTGCATTTAGAAGAATTCCCCAATCTTATATTAAGGTATAAAGTCAATTTTCTTGTATACACACATTTAGCAATCGTCATTGAGTTGCTTCAAATACTTTACTTTACTTATTTAAGTTAAATAAACTTCTTCATCTTACTGAAGTGGACATATAGCCAAGACGGCAGTGCATTTGGAAGAATTCCACAATCGTGTATTTATTTATAAAGTCAATTTTCTTGTATGTGCACATATAGTAATCGATATTGGGTTGCTTCAAATCATTTTCTTCACATATATAAGTTAATTAAACTTCTTCATCTTACTGAAAATGTCATAAAGCCGTAACAACAGTCAATTTGGAAGAATTTCTTAATCTTATATTAAAAAATATAGTAGACTTTCTTATATACACACGTTAAGCAATCGATATTGAGTTGCTTCAAATCCTTTACTTTACTTATTTAAGTTAATTAAACTTCTTCATCTTACTGAAGTTGACATAAAGTCATAACGGCAGTGCATTTAGAAGAATTCCCCAATCTTATATTAAGGTATAAAGTCGATTTTCTTGTATATACACTTTTAGCAATCGTCATTGAGTTGCTTCAAATCATTTACTTCACTTATTTAAGTTAAATAAACCTCTTCATCTTACTGAAGTGGACATATACCCAAGACGGCAGTGCATTTAGAAGGATTCCCCAATCTTATATTTATTTATAAAGTCAATTTTCTTGAATACACACATTTAGCAATCGATATTGAGTTGCTTCAAATCATTTACTTCACTTATATAAGTAAATTAACCTTCTTCATCATACTAAAGTTGACATAAAGCCATAACGGCAGTGCATTTGGAAGAATTCCACAATCTTATATTCAGGTATAAAGTCGATTTTCTTGTACGTACACATTTAGCACTCGATATTGAGTTGCTTCAAATACTTTACTTTACTTATTTCAGTTAAATAAACCTCTTCATCTTACTGAAGTGGACATATAGCCAAGACGGCAGTGCATTTAGAAGAATTTCACAATTTTATATTTATTTATAAAGTAAATTTCCTTGTCTGTACACATTTAGCAATCGATATTGGGTTGCTTCAAATTATTTTCTTCACATATATAAGTTAATTAAACTTCTTCATTTTACTGAAGTTGACATAAAGCCATAACGGCAATGCATTTGGAAGAATTCCACAATCTTATATTCAGGTACAGATTCGATTTTCTTGTATATACACATTTAGCGATCAGTACTGAGTTGCTTCAAATCCTTTACTTTACTTATTTAAGTTAATTAAACTTCTTCATCTTACTGAAGTTGACATAAAGCCATAACGGCCGTGCATTTAGAAGAATTCCCCAATCTCATATTAAGGTATAAAGTCGATTTTCTTGTATATACACATTTTGCAATCGTCATTGAGTTGCTTCAAATACTTTACTTTACTTATTTAAGTTAAATAAACTTCTTCATCTTACTGAAGTGGACATATAGCCAAGACGGCAGTGCATTTAGAAGAATTTCACTATCTTATATTTATTTATAAAGTCAATTTTCTTGTATACACACATTTAGCAATCGTCATTGAGTTGCTTCAAATACTTTACTTTACTTATTTAAGTTAAATAAACCTCTTCATCTTACTGGAGTAGACATAAAGCCATAACGGCAGTGCATTTGGAAGAATTCCACAATCTTATATTAAGGTATAAAGTCGATTTTCTTGTATGTACACATTTAGCAATCGATATTGAGTTGCTTCAAATCTTTTACTTTACTTATTTAAGTTAATTAACCTTCTTCATCTTACTGAAGTTGACATAAAGCCATAACGGCAGTGCATTTGGAAGAATTCCCCTATCTTATTATAAGGTATAAAGTCGATTTTCTTGTATGTACACATTTGGCAATCGTCATTGAGTTGCTTCAAATACTTTACTTTACTTATTTAGGTTAAATAAACTTCTTCATCTTACTGAAGTGGACATATAGCCAAGACGGCCGTGTATTTAGAAAAATTCCACAATCTTATATATATTTATAAAGTCAATTTTCTTGAATGCACACATTTAGCAATCGATTTTGAGTTGCTTCAAATCACTTACTTCACTTATATAAGTTAATTAACTTTCTTCATCTTGCACAAGTGGACATAAAGCCATAACGGCAGCGCATTTAGAAGAATTCCCCTATCTTATTATAAGGTGTAAAGTCGATTTTTTTGTATGTACACATTTAGCAATCGATATTGAGTTGCTTCAAATACTTTACTTTACTTATTTAGAAGAATTCAACAATCTTATATTTATTTATAAAGTCAATTTTCTTGTATGTACACATTTAGCAATCGATATTGGGTTGCTTCAAATTATTTTCTTCACATATATATGTTAATTAAACTTCTTCATCTTACTGAAGTTGACATAAAGCCATAACGGCAATGCATTTGGAAGAATTCCACAATCTTATATTCAGGCACAGATTCGATTTTCTTGTATATACACATTTAGCGATCAGTACTGTGTTGCTTCACATCCTTTACTTTACTTATTTAAGTTAATTAAACTTCTTCATCTTACTGAAGTTGACATAAAGCCATAACGGCAGTGCATTTAGAAGAATTCCACAATCTTATATTTATTTATAAAGTCAATTTTCTTGTATATACACATTTAGCAATCGTCATTGAGTTGCTTCAAATACTTTACTTTACTTATTTAAGTTAAATAAACTTCTTCACCTTACTAAAGTAGACATAAAGCCATAACGGCAGTGCATTTGGAAGAATTCCATAATCTTATATTTATTTATAAAGTCAATTTTCTTGTATGTACACATTTAGCAATCGATATTGGGTTGCTTCAAATTATTTTCTTCACATATACATATAAGTTAATTAAACTTCTTCATCTTACTGAAGTTGACATAAAGCCATAACGGCAATGCATTTGGAAGAATTCCACAATATTATATTTATTTATAAAGTCAATTTTCTTGTATATACACATTTAGCAATCGTCATTGAGTTGCTTCAAATACTTACTTTACTTATTTAAGTTAAATAAACCTCTTCATCTTACTGAAGTAGACATAAAGCCATAACGCCAGTGCATTTGGAAGAATTCCACAATCCCATATTAAGGTATAAAGTCGATTTTCTTGTATGTACACATTTAGCAATCGATATTGAGTTGCTTCAAATCCTATACTTTACTTATTTAAGTTAATTAACCTTCTTCATCTTACTGAAGTTGACATAAAGCCATAACGGCAGTGCATTTGGAAGAATTCCCCTATCTTATTATAAGGTATAAAGTCGATTTTCTTGTATGTACACATTTAGCACTCGATATTGAGTTGCTTCAAATACTTTACTTTACTTATTTAAGTTAAATAAACCTCTTCATCTTACTGAACTGGACATATAGCCAAGACGGCAGTGCATTTAGAAGAATTCCACAATCTTATATTTATTTATAAAGTCAATTTTCTTGTATATACACATTTAGCAATCGTCATTGAGTTGCTTCAAATACTTTACTTTACTTATTTAAGTTAAATAAACTTCTTCATCTTACTGAAGTGGACATATAGCCAAGACGGCAGTGCATTTGGAAGGATTCCACAATCGTATATTTATTTAGAAAGTCAATTTTCTTGTATGTGCACATTTAGTAATCGATATTGGGTTGCTTCAAATCATTTTCTTAACATATATAAGTTAATTAAACTTCTTCATCTTACTGAAGTTGTCATAAAGCCGTAACAACAGTCAATTTGGAAGAATTTCTTAATCTTATATTTAAAAATATAGTAGATTTTCTTATATATACACGTTTAGCAATCGATATTGAGTTGCTTCAAATCCTTTACTTTACTTATTTAAGTTAATTAAACTTCTTCATCTTACTGAAGTTGACATAAAGTCATAAC
>NW_024395448.1:0-13100 GCF_016617805.1 Bactrocera tryoni | reverse complement strand
CCATAACGGCAGTGCATTTGGAAGAATTCCACAATGTTATATTAAGGTATAAAGTCGATTTTCTTGTATGTACACATTTAGCACTCGATATTGAGTTGCTTCAAAAACTTTACTTTACTTATTTAAGTTAAATAAACCTCTTCATCTTACTGAAGTTGACATAAAGTCATAACGGCAGTGCATTTAGAAGAATTCCCCAATCTTATATTAAGGTATAAAGTCGATTTTCTTGTATATACACTTTTAGCAATCGTCATTGAGTTGCTTCAAATCATTTACTTCACTTATTTAGGTTAAATAAACTTCTTCATCTTACTGAAGTGGACATATAGCCAAGACGGCAGTGCATTTAGAAGAATTCCACAATCTTAAATTTATTTATAAAGTAAATTTTCTTGTCTGTACACATTTAGCAATCGTCATTGAGTTGCTTCAAATCATTTACTTTACTTATTTAAGTTAAATAAACCTCTTCATCTTAGTGAAGTGGACATATAGCCAAGACGGCAGTGCATTTAGAAGAATTCCACAATTTTATATTTATTTATAAAGTAAATTTTCTTGTCTGTACACATTTTGCAATCGTCATTGAGTTGCTTCAAATACTTTACTTTACTTATTTAAGTTAAATAAACTTCTTCATCTTACTGAAGTGGACATATAGCCAAGACGGCAGTGCATTTAGAAGAATTCCACAATTTTATATTTATTTATAAAGTAAATTTTCTTGTCTGTACACATTTAGCAATCGTCATTGAGTTGCTTCAAATGATTTACTTCACTTATTTAAGTTAAATAAACCTCTTCATCTTAGTGAAGTGGACATATAGCCAAGACGGCAGTGCATTTAGAAGAATTCCACAATCTTATATTTATTTATAAAGTCAATTTTCTTGAATACACACATTTAGCAATCGATATTGAGTTGCTTCAAATCACTTACTTCACTTATATAAGTTAATTAGCTTTCTTCATCTTGCACAAGTGGACATAAAGCCATAACGGCAGCGCATTTAGAAGAATTCCCCTATCTTATTATAAGGTGTAAAGTCGATTTTTTTGTATGTACACATTTAGCAATCGATATTGAGTTGCTTCAAATACTTTACTTTACTTATTTAAGTTAAATAAACTTCTTCATCTTACTGAAGTGGACATAAAGCCAAGACGGCAGTGCATTTAGAAGAATTCCACAATCTTATATTTATTTATAAAGTCAATTTTCTTGTATGTACACATTTAGCAATCGATATTGGGTTGCTTCAAATTATTTTCTTCACATATATAAGTTAATTAAACTTCTTCATCTTACTGAAGTTGACATAAAGCCATAACGGCAATGCATTTGGAAGAATTCCACAATCTTATATTCAGGTACAGATTCGATTTTTTTGTATATACACATTTAGCGATCAGTACTGAGTTGCTTCAAATCCTTTACTTTACTTATTTAAGTTAATTAAACTTCTTCATCTTACTGAAGTTGACATAAAGTCATAACGGCAGTGCATTTAGAAGAATTCCCCAATCTTATATTAAGGTATAAAGTCGATTTTCTTGTTTATACACTTTTAGCAATCGTCATTGAGGTGCTTCAAATCATTTACTTCACTTATTTAAGTTAAATAAACCTCTTCATCTTACTGAAGTGGACATATAGCCAAGACGGCAGTGCATTTAGAAGAATTCCACAATCTTATATTTATTTATAAAGTCAATTTTCTTGTATACACACATTTAGCAATCGTCATTGAGTTGCTTCAAATACTTTACTTTACTTATTTAAGTTAAATAAACCTCTTCATCTTACTGAAGTGGACATATAGCCAAGACGGCAGTGCATTTAGAAGAATTCCACAATCTTATATTTATTTATAAAGTCGATTTTCTTGTATGTACACATTTAGCACTCGATATTGAGTTGCTTCAAATACTTTACTTTACTTATTTCAGTTAAATAAACCTCTTCATCTTACTGAAGTGGACATATAGCCAAGACGGCAGTGCATTTAGAAGAATTTCACAATTTTATATTTATTTATAAAGTAAATTTTCTTGTCTGTACACATTTAGCAATCGATATTGGGTTGCTTCAAATTATTTTCTTCACATATATAAGTTAATTAAACTTCTTCATCTTACTGAAGTTGACATAAAGCCATAACGGCAGTGCATTTGGAAGAATTCCACAATCTTATATTCAGGTATAAAGTCGATTTTCTTGTATGTACACATTTAGCACTCGATATTGAGTTGCTTCAAATACTTTACTTTACTTATTTAAGTTAAATAAACCTCTTCATCTTACTGAACTGGACATATAGCCAAGACGGCAGTGCATTTAGAAGAATTACACAATCTTATATTTATTTATAAAGTCAATTTTCTTGTATATACACATTTAGCAATCGTCATTGAGTTGCTTCAAATACTTTACTTTTCTTATTTAAGTTAAATAAACTTCTTCATCTTACTGAAGTGGACATATAGCCAAGACGGCAGTGCGTTTGGAAGAATTCCACAATCGTATATTTATTTATAAAGTCAATTTTCTTGTATGTGCACATATAGTAATCGATATTGGGTTGCTTCAAATCATTTTCTTCACATATATAAGTTAATTAAACTTCTTCATCTTACTAAAGTTGTCACAAAGCCGTAACAACAGTCAATTTGGAAGAATTTCTTAATCTTATATTTAAAAATATAGTAGATTTTCTTATATATACACGTTTAGCAATCGATATTGAGTTGCTTCAAATCCTTTACTTTACTTATTTAAGTTAATTAAACTTCTTCATCTTACTGAAGGTGACATAAAGTCATAACGGCAGTGCATTTAGAAGAACTCCCCAATCTTATATTAAGGTATAAAGTCGATTTTCTTATATATACACGTTTAGCAATCGTCATTGAGTTGCTTCAAATACTTTACTTTACTTATTTAAGTTAAATAAACCTCTTCATCTTACTGAAGTGGACATATAGCCAAGACGGCAGTGCATTTAGAAGAATTCCGCAATCTTTTATTTATTTATAAAGTCGATTTTCTTGTATGTACACATTTAGCACTCGATATTGAGTTGCTTCAAATACTTTACTTTACTTATTTAAGTTAAATAAACCTCTTCATCTTACTGAAGTGGACATATAGCCAAGACGGCAGTGCATTTGGAAGAATTCCACAATCTTATATTTATTTATAAAGTCAATTTTCTTGTATGTACACGTTTAGCAATCGATATTGGGTTGCTTCAAATTATTTTCTTCACATATATAAGTTAATTAAACTTCTTCATCTTACTGAAGTTGACATAAAGCCATAACGGCAATGCATTTGGAAGAATTCCACAATCTTATATTCAGGTACAGATTCGATTTTCTTGTACATGTATACACATTTAGCGATCAGTACTGAGTTGCTTCAAATCCTTTACTTTACTTATTTAAGTTAATTAAACTTCTTCATCTTACTGAAGTTGACATAAAACCATAACGGCAGTGCATTTAGAAGAATTCCCCAATCTCATATTAAGGTATAAAGTCGATTTTCTTGTATATACACATTTTGCAATCGTCATTGAGTTGCTTCAAATACTTTACTTTACTTATTTAAGTTAAATCAACTTCTTCATCTTACTGAAGTGGACATATAGCCAAGACGGCCGTGCATTTAGAAAAAGTCCACAATCTTATATTTATTTATAAAGTCAATTTTCTTGAATACACACATTTAGCAATCGCTATTGAGTTGCTTCAAATCACTTACTTCACTTATATAAGTTAATGAACTTTCTTCATCTTGCACAAGTGGACATAAAGCCAAGACGGCAGTGCATTTAGAAGAATTCAACAATCTTATATTTATTTATAAAGTCAATTTTCTTGTATATACACATTTAGCAATCGTCATTGAGTTGCTTCAAATACTTTACTTTACTTATTTAAGTTAAATAAACTTCTTCATCTTACTGATGTGGACATATAGCCAAGACGGCAGTGCATTTAGAAGAATTCCACAATCTTATATATATTTATAAAGTCAAATTTCTTGTATGTACACATTTAGCAATCGATATTGAGTTGGTTCAAATCCTTTACTTTACTTATTAAGTTAATTAACCTTCTTCATCTTACTGAAGTTGACATAAAGCCATAACGGCAATGCATTTGGAAGAACTCCACAATCTTATGTTAAGGTATAAAGTCGATTTTCTTGTATATACACACTTAGCAATCGTCATTGAGTTGCTTTAAATACTTTACTTTACTTATATAAGTTAAATAAACCTCTTCATCTTACTGAAGTGGACATATAGCCAAGACGGTAGTGCATTTGGAAGAATCCCAAAATCTTATAGTTAGGTATAAAATCGATTTTCTCGTATATACAGAGTTAGCAATCGATATTGAGTTGTTTCGAATCATTTACTTCACTTATATGAGTTAATTAACCTTCTTCATCTTACTGAAGTTGACATAAAGCCATAACGGCAGTGCATTTGGAAGAATTCCAAAATCTTATATTAAAGTATAAAGTAAATTTGTTGTGCATACACATTTAGTAATCGATATTAAGTTGCTTCAAATCCTTTACTTTACTTATTTAAGTTAATTAACCTTCGTTATCTTACTGAAATTGACGTAAAGCCTTAACGGCAGTGCATCTTGAGAAATTCCGCATTTTTATATTTAGGTATAGAACCAATTTTCTCTCATATACACATTTGACAATCGATATTGAGTTGCTTCAAATCATTAACTTCACATATATAAGTTAATTAAACTTCTTCATCTTACAGAAGTTGTCATAAAACCATGACGGCAGTCAATTTGAAAGAATTCCACAATCTTATGTTTAAGTATAAAGTAAATTTTCTTATGCACACACATTTAGCAATCAATACTGAGTTGCTTCAAATCAATTAATTCACTTATATAATTTATTTAACCTTTTTCATCCTACTGAAGTTGACATAAAGCCATAACGGCAATGCATTTGGAAGAATTCCACAATCTTATATTCAGGTACAGATTCGATTTTCTTGTATATACACATTTAGCAATCGTCATTGAGTTGCTTCAAATACTTTACTTTACTTATTTAAGTTAAATAAACTTCTTCATCTTACTGAAGTGGACATAAAGCCATAATGGCAGTGCATTTAGAAGAATTCCCCAATCTCGTAGTAAGGTATAAAGTTGATTTTCTTGTATATACACATTTAACAATCGTCATTGAGTTGCTTCAAATACTTTACTTTACTTATTTAAGTTAAATAAACTTCTTCATCTTACTGAAGTGGACATATAGCCAAGACGGCAGTGCATTTAGAAGAATTCCACAATCTTAAATTTATTTATAAAGTCAATTTTCTTGTATATACACATTTAGCAATCGTCATTGAGTTGCTTCAAATACTTTACTTTACTTATTTAAGTTAAATAAACCTCTTCATCTTTCTGAAGTAGACATAAAGCCATAACGGCAGTGCATTTAGAAGAATTCCACAATCTCATATTAAGGTATAAAGTCGATTTTCTTGTATGTACACATTTAGCAATCGATATTGTGTTGCTTCAAATCCTTTACTTTACTTTACTTTACTTATTTAAGTTAATTAACCTTCTTCATCTTACTGAAGTTGACATAAAGCCATAACGGCAGTGCATTTGGAAGAATTCCCCTATCTTATTATAAGGTATAAAGTCGATTTTCTTGTATGTACACATTTAGCAATCGATATTGAGTTGCTTCAAATACTTTACTTTACTTATTTAAGTTAAATAAACCTCTTCATCTTACTGAAGCGGACATATAGCCAAGACAGCAGTGCATTTAGAAGAATTCCACAATCTTATATTTAAAAATATAGTAGATTTTCTTATATATACACATTTAGCAATCGTCATTGAGTTGCTTCAAATACTTTACTTTACTTATTTAAGTTAAATAATCCTCTTCATCTTACTGAAGTAGATATAAAGCCATAACGGCAGTGCATTTGGAAGAATTCCACAATCTTATATTCAGGTATAAATCGATTTTCTTGTATGTACACATTTAGCAATCGATATTGAGTTGCTTCAAATCCTTTACTTACTTATTTAAGTTAATTAACCTTCTTCATCTTACTGAAGTTGACATAAAGCCATAACGGCAGTGCATTTGGAAGAATTACCCTATCTTATTATAAGGTATAAAGTCGATTTTCTTGTATGTACACATTTAGCAATCGTCATTGAGTTGCTTCAAATACTTTACTTTACTTATTTAGGTTAAATAAACTTCTTCATCTTACTGAAGTGGACATATATCCAAGACGGCCGTGCATTTAGAAAAATTCCACAATCTTATATTTATTTATAAAGTCAATTTTCTTGAATACACACATTTAGCAATCGATATTGAGTTGCTTCAAATCACTTACTTCACTTATATAAGTTAATTAGCTTTCTTCATCTTGCACAAGTGGACATAAAGCCATAACGGCAGCGCATTTAGAAGAATTCCCCTATCTTATTATAAGGTATAAAGTCGATTTTCTTGTATGTACACATTTAGCAATCGATATTGAGTTGCTTCAAAAACTTTACTTTACTTATTTAAGTTAAATAAACCTCTTCATCTTACTGAAGTAGACATAAAGCCAAGACGGCAGTGCATTTAGAAGAACTCAACAATCTTATATTTATTTATAAAGTCAATTTTCTTGTATGTACACATTTAGCAATCGATATTGGGTTGCTTCAAATTATTTTCTTCACATATATAAGTTAATTAAACTTCTTCATCTTACTGAAGTTGACATAAGGCCATAACGGCAATGCATTTGGAAGTATTCCACAATCTTATATTCAGGTACAGATTCGATTTTCTTGTATATACACATTTAGCGATCAGTACTGAGTTGCTTCAAATCCTTTACTTTACTTATTTAAGTTAATTAAACTTCTTCATCTTACTGAAGTTGACATAAAGCCATAACGGCAGTGCATTTAGAAGAATTCCCCAATCTCATATTAAGGTATAAAGTCGATTTTCTTGTATATACACATTTTGCAATCGTCATTGAGTTGCTTCAAATACTTTACTTTACTTATTTAAGTTAAATAAACTTCTTCATCTTACTGAAGTGGACATATAGCCAAGACGGCAGTGCATTTAGAAGAATTCCACAATCTTATATTTATTTATAAAGTCAATTTTCTTGTATGTACACATTTAGCAATCGATATTGAGTTGCTTCAAAAACTTTACTTTACTTATTTAAGTTAAATAAACCTCTTCATCTTACTGAAGTAGACATAAAGCCAAGACGGCAGTGCATTTAGAAGAATTCAACAATCTTATATTTATTTATAAAGTCAATTTTCTTGTTGTACACATTTAGCAATCGATATTGGGTTGCTTCAAATTATTTTCTTCACATATATAAGTTAATTAAACTTCTTCATCTTACTGAAGTTGACATAAAGCCATAACGGCAATGCATTTGGAAGAATTCCACAATCTTATATTCAGGTACAGATTCGATTTTCTTGTATATACACATTTAGCGATCAGTACTGAGTTGCTTCAAATCCTTTACTTTACTTATTTAAGTTAATTAAACTTCTTCATCTTACTGAAGTTGACATAAAGCCATAACGGCAGTGCATTTAGAAGAATTCCCCAATCTCATATTAAGGTATAAAGTCGATTTTCTTGTATATACACATTTTGCAATCGTCATTGAGTTGCTTCAAATACTTTACTTTACTTATTTAAGTTAAATAAACTTCTTCATCTTACTGAAGTGGACATATAGCCAAGACGGCAGTGCATTTAGAAGAATTCCACAATCTTATATTTATTTATAAAGTCAATTTTCTTGTATATACACATTTAGCAATCGTCACTGAGTTGCTTCAAATACTTTACTTTACTTATTTAAGTTAAATAAACCTCTTCATCTTACTGAAGTGGACATATAGCCAAGACGGCAGTGCATTTAGAAGATTTCCACAATTTTATATTTATTTATAAAGTAAATTTTCTTGTATGTACACATTTAGCAATCGATATTGGGTTGCTTCAAATTATTTTCTTCACATATATAAGTTAATTAAACTTCTTCATCTTACTGAAGTTGACATAAAGCCATAACGGCAGTGCATTTGGAAGAATTCCACAATCTTATATTCAGGTATAAAGTCGATTTTCTTGTATTTACACATTTAGCACTCGATATTGAGTTGCTTCAAATCCATTACTTTACTTATTTAAGTTAATTAAACTTCTTCATCTTACTGAAGTTGACATAAAGCCATAACGGCAGTGCATTTGGAAGATTTCCCCTATCTTATTATAAGGTATAAAGTCGATTTTCTTGTATATACACATTTTGCAATCGTCATTGAGTTGCTTCAAATACTTTACTTTACTTATTTAAGTTAAATAAACTTCTTCATCTTACTGAAGTGGACATATAGCCAAGACGGCAGTGCATTTGGAAGAATTCCACAATCGTATTTATTTATTTATAAAGTCAATTTTCTTGTATGTGCACATATAGTAATCGATATTGGGTTGCTTCAAATCATTTTCTTCACATATATAAGTTAATTAAACTTCTTCATCTTACTGAAGTTGTCATAAAGCCGTAACAACAGTCAATTTGGAAGAATTTCTTAATCTTATATTTAAAAATATAGTAGATTTTCTTATATATACACGTTTAGCAATCGATATTGAGTTGCTTCAAATCCTTTACTTTACTTATTTAAGTTAACTAAACTTCTTCATCTTACTGAAGTTGACATAAAGTCATAACGGCAGTGCATTTAGAAGAATTCCCCAATCTTATATTAAGGTATAAAGTCGATTTTCTTGTATATACACTTTATCAATCGTCATTGAGTTGCTTCAAATCATTTACTTCACTTATTTAAGTTAAATAAACCTCTTCATCTTACTGAAGTGGACATATAGCCAAGACGGCAGTGCATTTGGAAGAATTCCACAATCTTATATTTATTTATAAAGTCAATTTTCTTGTATGTACACATTTAGCAGTCGATATTGGGTTGCTTCAAATTATTTTCTTCACATATATAAGTTAATTAAACTTCTTCATCTTACTGAAAATGTCATAAAGCCGTAACAACAGTCAATTTGGAAGAATTTCTTAATCTTATATTAAAAAATATAGTAGACTTTCTTATATACACACGTTAAGCAATCGATATTGAGTTGCTTCAAATCCTTTACTTTACTTATTTAAGTTAATTAAACTTCTTCATCTTACTGAAGTTGACATAAAGTCATAACGGCAGTGCATTTAGAAGAATTCCCCAATCTTATATTAAGGTATAAAGTCGATTTTCTTGTATATACACTTTTAGCAATCGTCATTGAGTTGCTTCAAATCATTTACTTCACTTATTTAAGTTAAATAAACTTCTTCATCTTACTGAAGTGGACATATAGCCAAGACGGCAGTGCATTTAGAAGAATTCCACAATCTTATATTTATTTATAAAGTCAATTTTCTTGAATACACACATTTAGCAATCGATACTGAGTTGCTTCAAATCACTTACTTCACTTATATAAGTTAATTAACCTTCTTCATCTTACTGAAGTTGACATAAAGCCATAACGGCATTGCATTTGGAAGAATTCTACAATGTTATATTAAGGTATAAAGTCGATTTTCTTGTATGTACACATTTAGCACTCGATATTGAGTTGCTTCAAATACTTTACTTTACTTATTTAGGTTAAATAAACTTCTTCATCTTACTGAAGTGGACATATAGCCAAGACGGCAGTGCATTTAGAAGAATTCCACAATCTTATATTTATTTATAAAGTAAATTTTCTTGTATGTACACATTTAGCAATCGATATTGGGTTGCTTCAAATTATTTTCTTCACATATATAAGTTAATTAAACTTCTTCATCTTACTGAAGTTGACATAAGGCCATAACGGCAATGCATTTGGAAGTATTCCACAATCTTATATTCAGGTACAGATTCGATTTTCTTGTATATACACATTTAGCGATCAGTACTGAGTTGCTTCAAATCCTTTACTTTACTTATTTAAGTTAATTAAACTTCTTCATCTTACTGAAGTTGACATAAAACCATAACGGCAGTGCATTTAGAAGAATTCCCCAATCTCATATTAAGGTATAAAGTCGATTTTCTTGTATATACACATTTAGCAATCAGTACTGAGTTGCTTCAAATACTTTACTTTACTTATTTAAGTTAAATAAACTTCTTCATCTTACTGAAGTGGACATATAGCCAAGACGGCAGTGCATTTAGAAGAATTCCACAATCTTATATTTATTTATAAAGTCAATTTTCTTGTATGTACACATTTAGCAATCGACATTGAGTTGCTTCAAAAACTTTACTTTACTTATTTAAGTTAAATAAACCTCTTCATCTTACTGAAGTAGACATAAAGCCAAGACGGCAGTGCATTTAGAAGAATTCAACAATCTTATATTTATTTATAAAGTCAATTTTCTTGTATGTACACATTTAGCAATCGATTTTGGGTTGCTTCAAATCATTTTCTTCACATATATAAGTTAATTAAACTTCTTCATCTTACTGAAGTTGACATAAAGCCATAACGGCAATGCATTTGGAAGAATTCCACAATCTTATATTCAGGTACAGATTCGATTTTCTTGTATATACACATTTAGCGATCAGTACTGAGTTGCTTCAAATCCTTTACTTTACTTATTTAAGTTAATTAAACTTCTTCATCTTACTGAAGTTGACATAAAGCCATAACGGCCGTGCATTTAGAAGAATTCCCCAATCTCATATTAAGGTATAAAGTCGATTTTCTTGTATATACACATTTTGCAATCGTCATTGAGTTGCTTCAAATACTTTACTTTACTTATTTAAGTTAAATAAACTTCTTCATCTTACTGAAGTGGACATATAGCCAAGACGGCAGTGCATTTAGAAGAATTCCACAATTTTATATTTATTTATAAAGTCAATTTTCTTGTATATACACATTTAGCAATCGTCACTGAGTTGCTTCAAATACTTTACTTTACTTATTTAAGTTAAATAAACCTCTTCATCTTACTGAAGTGGACATATAGCCAAGACGGCAGTGCATTTAGAAGATTTCCACAATTTTATATTTATTTATAAAGTAAATTTTCTTGTATGTACACATTTAGCAATCGATATTGGGTTGCTTCAAATTATTTTCTTCACATATATAAGTTAATTAAACTTCTTCATCTTACTGAAGTTGACATAAAGCCATAACGGCAGTGCATTTGGAAGAATTCCACAATCTTATATTAGGTATAAAGTCGATTTTCTTGTATTTACACATTTAGCATCGTATTGAGTTGCTTCAAATCCTTTACTTTACTTATTTAAGTTAATTAAACTTCTTCATCTTACTGAAGTTGACATAAAGCCATAACGGCAGTGCATTTGGAAGATTTCCCCTATCTTATTATAAGGTATAAAGTCGATTTTCTTGTATATACACATTTTGCAATCGTCATTGAGTTGCTTCAAATACTTTACTTTACTTATTTAAGTTAAATAAACTTCTTCATCTTACTGAAGTGGACATATAGCCAAGACGGCAGTGCATTTGGAAGAATTCCACAATCGTATTTATTTATTTATAAAGTCAATTTTCTTGTATGTGCACATATAGTAATCGATATTGGGTTGCTTCAAATCATTTTCTTCACATATATAAGTTAATTAAACTTCTTCATCTTACTGAAGTTGTCATAAAGCCGTAACAACAGTCAATTTGGAAGAATTTCTTAATCTTATATTTAAAAATATAGTAGATTTTCTTATATATACACGTTTAGCAATCGATATTGAGTTGCTTCAAATCCTTTACTTTATTTATTTAAGTTAATTAAACTTCTTCATCTTACTGAAGTTGACATAAAGTCATAACGGCAGTGCATTTAGAAGAATTCCCCAATCTTATATTAAGGTATAAAGTCGATTTTCTTGTATATACACTTTTAGCAATCGTCATTGAGTTGCTTCAAATCATTTACTTCACTTATTTAAGTTAAATAAATCTCTTCATCTTACTGAAGTGGACATATAGCCAAGACGGCAGTGCATTTAGAAGGATTCCACAATCTTATATTTATTTATAAAGTCAATTTTCTTGAATACACACATTTAGCAATCGATATTGAGTTGCTTCAAATCATTTACTTCACTTATATAAGTTAATTAACTTTCTTCATCTTGCACAAGTGGACATAAAGCCATAACGGCAGCGCATTTAGAAGAATTTCCCTATCTTATTATAAGGTATAAAGTCGATTTTCTTGTATGTACACATTTAGCAATCGATATTGAGTTGCTTCAAAAACTTTACTTTACTTATTTAAGTTAAATAAACCTCTTCATCTTACTGAAGTAGACATAAAGCCAAGACGGCAGTGCATTTAGAAGAATTCAACAATCTTATATTTATTTATAAAGTCAATTTTCTTGTATGTACACATTTAGCAATCGATATTGGGTTGCTTCAAATTATTTTCTTCACATATATAAGTTAATTAAACTTCTTCATCTTACTGAAGTTGACATAAAGCCATAACGGCAATGCATTTGGAAGAATTCCACAATCTTATATTCAGGTACAGATTCGATTTTCTTGTATATACACATTTAGCGATCAGTACTGAGTTGCTTCAAATCCTTTACTTTACTTTTTAAGTTAATTAAACTTCTTCATCTTACTGAAGTTGACATAAAGCCATAACGGCAGTGCATTTAGAAGAATTCCCCAATCTCATATTGAGGTATAAAGTCGATTTTCTTGTATATACACATTTTGCAATCGTCATTGAGTTGCTTCAAATACTTTACTTTACTTATTTAAGTTAAATAAACTTCTTCATCTTACTGAAGTGGACATATAGCCAAGACGGCAGTGCATTTAGAAGAATTTCACTATCTTATATTTATTTATAAAGTCAATTTTCTTGTATACACACATTTAGCAATCGTCATTGAGTTGCTTCAAATACTTTACTTTACTTATTTAAGTTAAATAAACCTCTTCA
>NW_024395447.1:0-5738 GCF_016617805.1 Bactrocera tryoni | reverse complement strand
ATATTCAGGTATGAAGTCGATGTTCTTGTATATACACATTTTGCAGTCGATATTGAATTGCATTTAATCATTAATTTAACATATTTAAGATAATAAACTTTCTTCATCTTACCGAAGTTGACATAAAGCCATAACGGCACTGCACTTGGAATAATTCGACAAACTTATATACAGGTATAAGGTCGATTTTCTTGTATAAACGCGCTTAGCAGTCGATATGGAATTGCCTTAAATCATTAATTTAACATATTTAAGTTAATTAATTTTCTTCATCTTACCGAAGTTGACATAAAGTCATAACGGCAGTGTAATTGTATAAATTCGACAATCTTATATACAAGTACAAGGTCGATTTTCTTGTATATACATATTTAGCAGTCGATATTGAATTGCCTAAAATCATTAATTTAACAAATTTAAGTTAATTAACTTTTTTTATCTTACCGGAGTTGACATAAAGCTATAACGGCACTGCACTTGGAATAATTCGACAAACTTATATACAGGTATAAAGTCGATTTTCTTGTATAAACGCGCTTAGCAGTCGATATGGAATTGCCTTAAATCATTAATTTAACATATTTAAGTTAATTAATTTTCTTCATCTTACCGAAGTTGACATAAAGTCATAACGGCAGTGTAATTGTATAAATTCGACAATCTTATATACAAGTATAAGGTCGATTTTCTTGTATATACATATTTAGCGGTCGATATTGAGTTGCTTTAAATCATTAATTTAACATATTTAAGTTAATTAACCTTCCTCATCTTACTGAAGTTGTCATAAAGCCGTAACGGCAGTGCAGTTGGAAGAAATCATCAATCTTATGTTCAGGTATAAAGTCGACTTTCTTGTAATTACACATTTAGCAATCAATATTGAGTTGCTTCAAATCATTAGATTAACATACTTAAGTTAATTAAACTTCTTCGTCTTACCGAAGTTGACATAAAGCCATAACAACAGTGCATTTGGAAGAATTCGACATTCTTATATCCAGGTATAACTTCGATGTTCTTGTATATACACATTTAGAGGTCGATATTTAATTGCCTTAAATCATTAATTTAACATATTTAAGTTAACTAAACTTCCTCATCTTACTGAAGTTGACATAAAGCCATAACGGCAGTGCATTTGGAAGAATTCGACATTCTTATATTCAGGTATAACGTCGATGTTCTTGTATATATACATTTAGCAGTCGATATTAAATTGCCTTAAATCATTAATTTAACATATTTAAGTTAATTAACTTTCTTTATCTTACCGAAGTTGACATAAAGCCATAACGGCAGTGCATTTGGAATAATTCGACAATTTTAATTTCAGGTAAAAAGTCTATGTTCTTGTATATACACACTAAGTAGTCGATATGGAATTGCCTTAAGTCATTAATTTAACTAATTTAAGTTACTTTACTTTCTTCATCTTACCGAAGTTGACATAAAGCCATAACGGCAGTGCATTTGTAAAAATTCGACAATCTTATATTCAGGTATAAAGTAAATTTTCTTGTATATACACACTTAGCAGTCGATATGGAATTGCCTTAAATCATTAATTTAACATATTTAAGTTAATAAACCTTCCTCTTCTTACTGAAGTTGGCATAAAGCCATAACGGCAGTGCATTTGGAAGAACTCGGTATTCTTATATTCAGGTATAAAATCGATTTTATTGTATATACACATTTAGCAGTCGATATTGAATTGCCTTAAATCATTAATTTACCATATATAAGTTAATTAGCCTTCTTCATCTTACCGGAGTTGACATAAAGCCATAACGGCAATGCAGTTGGAAGAAATCAACAACCTTATGTTCAGCTATAAAGTCGACTTTGTTGTGATTAGACATTTAGCAATCAATATTGAGTTGCTTTAAATCATTAATTTAACACATTTAAGTTAATAAACCTTCCTCATCTTACTGAAGTTGGCATAACACGGCAGTGCATTTGGAAGAATTCGACATTCTTATATTCAGGTATAAAGTCGATTTTATTGTATATTCACATTTAGCAGTCGATATTGAATTGCCTTAAATCATTAATTTAACATATCTAAGTTAATTAACTTTCTTCATCTCACTGAAGTTGACATAAAGCCATAACGGCAGTGCATTTGGAATAATTCGACAATCTTATATTCAGGTATAAAGTAAATTTTCTTGTATATACACACTTAGCAGTCGATATGGAATTGCCTTTAATCATTAATTAAACATATTTAAGTTAATTAACTTCATTCATCTTACCGAAGTTGACATAAAGCCATAACGACAGTGCATTTGGAATAGTTCGACAATCTTACATTCAGGTATAAAGTAAATTTTCTTGTACATACACACTAAGCAGTCGATATGGAATTGCCTTAAATCATTAATTTAACATATTTAAGTTAATAAACCTCCCTTATCTAACTGAAGTTGGCATAAAGCCATAACGGCAGTGCATTTGGAAGAATTCGATATTCTTATATTCAGGTATAAAGTCGATTTTATTGTATATACACATTTAGCAGTCGATATTGAATTGCCTTAAATCATTAATTTAACATATCTAATTTAATTAACTTTCTTCATCTTACTGAAGTTGACATAAAGCCATAACGGCACTGCATTTGGAATAATTCGACAATCTTATATTCAGGTATAAAGTAAATTTTCTTGTATATACACACTTAGCAGTCGATATGGAATTGCTTTAAATCATTAATTTAACATATCTAAGTTAATTAACTTTCCTCATCTTACTGAAGTTGACATAAAGCCATAACGGCAGTGCATTTGGAATAATTCGACAATCTTATATTCAGGTATAAAGTAAATTTTCTTGTATATACACACTTAGCAGTCGATATGGAATTGCCTTAAATCATTAATTTAACATATTTAAGTTAATAAACCTTCCTCATCTTACTGAAGTTGACATAAAGCCATAACGGCAGTGCATTTGTAAAAATTCGACATTCTTATATTCAGGTATAAAATCGATTTTATTGTATATACACATTTAGCAGTCGATATTGAATTGCCTTAAATCATTAATTTACCATATATAAGTTAATTAGCCTTCTTCATCTTACCGGAGTTGACATAAAGCCATAACGGCAATGCAGTTGGAAGAAATCAACAACCTTATGTTCAGCTATAAAGTCGACTTTGTTGTGATTACACATTTAGCAATCAATATTGAGTTGCTTTAAATCATTAATTTAACATATTTAAGTTAATTAACTTTCCTCATCTTACTGAAGTTGACATAAAGCCATAACGGCAGTGCATTTGGAAGAATTCGACATTCTTATATTCAGGTATAATGTAAATTTTCTTGTATATACACACTTAGCAGTCGATATGGAACTGCCTTTAATCATTAATTAAACTTATTTAAGTTAATTAACTTCATTCATCTTACCGAAGTTGACATAAAGCCATAACGGCAGTGCATTTGGAATAGTTCGACAATCTTATATTCAGGTATAAAGTAAATTTTCTTGTACATACACACTAAGCAGTCGATATGGAATTGCCTTAAATAATTAATTTAACATATTTAAGTTAATAAACCTTCCTCATTTTACTGAAGTTGGCATAAAGCCATAACGGCAGTGCATTTGGAAGCATTCGATATTCTTATATTCAGGTATAAAGTCGATTTTATTGTATATACACATTTAGCATTCGATATTGAATTGCCTTAAATCATTAATTTAACATATTTAAGTTAATTAGCCTTCTTCATCTTACCGGAGTTGACATAAAGCCATAACGGCAATGCAGTTGGAAGAAATCAACAATCTTATATTCAGGTATAAAGTAAATTTTCTTGTATATACACACTTAGCAGTCGATATGGAATTGCCTTAAACCATTAGTTTAAAATATTTAAGTTAATAAATCTTCCTCATCTTACTGAAGTTGACATAAAGTCATAACGGCAGTGCATTTGTAAAAATTCGACAGTCTTATTTTCAGGTATAAAGTCGACTTTCTTGTGTATAAACAATTAGCAATCAATATTGAGTTGCTTCAAATCATTAATTTAACATATTTAAGTTATAAAACCTTCCTCATCTTACTGAGGTTGGCATAAAGCCATAACGGCAGTGCATTTGGAAGAATTGGACATTCTTATATTCAGGTATAAAGTAAATTTTCTTGTATATACACACTTAGCAGTCGATATGGAATTGCCTTTAATCATTAATTAAACATATTTAAGTTAATTAACTTCATTCATCTTACCGAAGTTGACATAAAGCCATAACGGCAGTGCATTTGGAATAGTTCGACAATCTTATATTCAGGTATAAAGTAAATTTTCTTGTATATACACACTTAGCAGTCGATATGGAATTGCCTTAAATCATTTATTTAACATATCTAAGTTAATTAACTTTCTTCATCTTACTGAAGTTGACATAAAGCCATAACGGCAGTGCATTTGGAATAATTCGACAATCTTATATTCAGGTATAAAGTAAATTTTCTTTTATATACACACTTAGCAGTCGATATGGAATTGCCTTAAATCATTAATTTAACATATTTAAGTTAATTAACTTGCTTCATCTTACCGAAGTTGACATAAAGCCATAACGGCAGTGCATTTGTAAAAATTGGACAATCTTATGTTCAGGTATAAAGTCGACTTTCTTGTGTATAAACAATTAGCAGTATATATTGAGTTGCTTCAAATCATTAATTTACCATATATAAGTTAATTAGCCTTCTTCATCTTACCGGAGTTGACATAAAGCCATAACGGCAATGCAGTTGGAAGAAATCAACAATCTTATGTTCAGCTATAAAGTCGACTTTCTTGTGATTACACATTTAGCAATCAATATTGAGTTGCTTTAAATCATTAATTTAACATATTTAAGTTAATTAACTTTCTTTATCTTACCGAAGTTGACATAAAGCCATAACGGCAGTGCATTTGGAATAATTCGACAATTTTAATTTCAGGTAAAAAGTCTATGTTCTTGTATATACACACTTAGCAGTCGATATGGAATTGTCTTAAATCATTAATTTAACATATTTAAGTTAATTCACTTTCTTCATCTTACCGAAGTTGACATAAAGCTATAACAGCACTGCATTTGGAATAATTTGACATTCTTATATTCAGGTATAAAGTAAATTTTCTTGTATATACACACTTAGCAGTCGATATGGGATTGCCTTAAATCATTAATTTAACATATTTAAGTTAATTAACTTCCTTCATCTTACCGAAGTTGACATAAAGCCATAACGGCAGTGCATTTGTAAAAATTCGACAATCTTATGTTCACGTATAAAGTCGACCTTCTTGTGTATAAATAATTAGCAATCAATATTGAGTTGCTTCAAATCATTAATTTACCATATATAAGTTAATTAGCCTTCTTCATCTTACCGGAGTTGACATAAAGCCATAACGGCAATGCAGTTGGAAGAAATCAACAATCTTATGTTCAGCTATAAAGTCGACTTTCTTGTGATTACACATTTAGCAATCAATATTGAGTTGCTTTAAATCATTAATTTAACATATTTAAGTTAATAAACCTTCCTCATCTTACTGAAGTTGGCATAACACGGCAGTGCATTTGGAAGAATTCGACATTCTTATATTCAGGTATAAAGTCGATTTTATTGTATATTCACATTTAGCGGTCGATATTGAATTGCCTTAAATCATTAATTTAACATATCTAAGTTAATTAACTTTCTTCA
>NW_024395446.1:0-11184 GCF_016617805.1 Bactrocera tryoni | reverse complement strand
TTGAGTTGCTCCAAATCATTAACATCTAATATTTAAATTAATTAACCATCTTCGTCTTACTGAAATTGACATAAGGCCATAACGGCAGTGCATTTGGAAGAGTTCGACAATCTCATAATTAGGTATAAAGTCGATTTTCTGGTTTATGCCAATTTAGCAATCAATATTGAGTTGCTTCAAATCATCAATTTAACATATTTAAGTTAATTAACTTTTTACATCTTACCGAAGTTGACTTAAAGCCATAACGGAAGTGCTTTTGGAAGAATTCGATAATCTTATATTCAGGTATAAAGTCGATTTTCTTGTACACACACATTAAGCAGTCGACATTGAGTTCTTCGAATCATTAACATCTGATATTTAAGTTAATTTACCTTTTTTTATCTTGATGAAGTGGACGTAAAGCCATAACGGCGATGCATTTGGAAGAACTCGTCAATCTTATATTCAGGTATAAATTTAATTTTCTTGAACATACACATTTAGCGGTCGGTATTGAGTTGCTCCAAATCATTAACATCAAATATTTAAATTAATTAACCATCTTCGTCTTACTGAAGTTGACATAAGGCCATAACGGCAGTGCATTTGGAAGAGTTCGACAATCTCATAATTAGGTATAAAGTCGATTTTCTGGCTTATGCCAATTTAGCAATCAATATTGAGTTGCTTCAAATCATCAATTTAACATATTTAAGTTAATTAAATTTTTACATCTTACCGAAGTTGACTTAAAGCCATAACGGAAGTGCTTTTGGAAGAATTCGACAATCTTATGTTCTGGTATAAAGTCGGTTTTCTTGTACATACACATTTGGCGGTCGGTATTGAGTTGCTTCAAATCATTAACATCAAACATTTAAGTTAATTAGCTTTCTTCATCTTACCGAAGTTGACATAAAGCCATAACGGCAGCGCATTTGGAAGAATTCGACATTCTTATATTCAGCTATAAAGTCGATTTTTTTGTATATACACATTTAGCAGTCGATATTGAGTTGCTTCAAATCATTAACATCAAACATTTAAGTTAATAAGCCTTCTCCAGCTTTAAATCATTAGCTTAACTTTCTTGATCTTACCGAAGTTGACATTAAGCCATAACGGAAGTGCATTTGGAAGAATTCGAAAATCTTACATTCAGGTTTAAAGTCGATTTTCTTGTATATACACATTTAGCAGTCGATAGTGAGATGCCTTAAATCATAACCTGCAAACATTTAAGTTAATTAACCTTAGCAGTGCATTTGGAAGAATCCGACAATCTTATTTTCAGGTATAAAGTCGATTTTCTTGTATATACACACCTATCAGTCGATATTGGGTTGCTTCAAATCATTAACATCAAAAATTTAAATTAATTAGCTTCCTTAATCTTATCGAAGTTGACATAAAGCCATAACGGCAGTGCTTTTGGAAGAATTAGACAATCTTATGTTCAGGTATAAAATCGATTTTCTTGTATATACACATTTAGCAGTCGATATTGAGTTGCTTCGAATCAATATTATCAAATATTTAAGCTAATTAGCCTTATTCTTTTTACCGAAGTTGACATAAGGCCATAACGGCAGTGCATTTGGAAGAATTCGACAATCTTGTATTCAGCTATAAATTCGATTTTCTTGAACATACACAATTAGCAATCGGTAGTGATCATTAGTAAATCATTAGCTTCACACATTTAAGTTTATTAACCTTCTTCATCTTACCGAAGTTGACATAAAGCCATAACGGCAGTGCATTTGGAAGAATTCGAAAATCTTACATTCAGGCATAAATTTGATTTTCTTGTATACACACATTTAGCAGCCGATATTGAGATGCCTTAAATCATAAGCTGCACACATTTACGTTAATTAACCTTCTTCATCTTGCTAGAGTTGACATAAAGCTATAACGGCAGTGCATTTGGAAGAACTCGAGAATCTTATATTCAAGTATAAAGTCGATTTTCTTGCATATACACATTTAGCAGTCGATATCGAGTTGCTTTAAGTAATTAACATCAAATATTTAAGTTAATTATCTTTCTTCATATTACCGAAGTTGACATAAGCCATAACGGCAGTGCATTTGGAAGAACTCGAGAATCTTAAATTAAGGTATAAAGTCGATTTTCTTGTATATACACATTAAGCAGTCCATCTTGAGTTACCGTTAATCATTAATTTAAAATTTTTAAGTTAATTAACCTTCGTCATCTTGCTAAAGTTGACATAAAGCCATAACGGCAGTGCATTTGGAAGAACTCGAGAATCTTATATTCAGGTATAAAGTCGATTTCTTAAATATATACATTTAGCAGTCGATATCGAGTTGCTTTAACTCATTAACATCAAATACTTAAGTTAATTATCTTTCTTTATATTACCGAAGTTGACATAAAGCCATAACGGCAGTGCTTTTGAAAGAATTAGACAATCTTATGTTAAGGTATAATGTTGATTTTTTTGTATATACATACACACTTAGCAGTCGATATTGAATTGGTTCAAATTAAACATCAAATATTTAAGTTGGTTAACCTTCTTCATCATGCTGAAGTTAACATAAAGCCATAACGGCAGTGCATTTGGAAGAATTCGACAATCTTTTTATTTAGGTATAAGGTCGATTTTCTTGTACACACACATTTAGCAGTCGATACTGTGTTGCTTTAAATCATTAGTTTAACACATTTAAGTTAATTAGCCTTCTTCAGCTTACCGAAGTTGACATAAAGCCATAACGGCAGTGCATTTGTGAGAATTCGACAATCTTATATTCAGCTATAAAGTCGATTTTCTTGTATATACGCATTTAGCAGTCGACATTGTGATGCTTTTAATCATTAGTTTAACACATTTAAGTTAATTAGCCTTCTTCAGCTTACCGAAGTTGACATAACGCCATAACGGCAGTGCATTTGTGAGAATTCGACAATCTTATATTCAGCTATAAAGTCGATTTTCTTGTATATACACATTTAGCAGTCGACATTGTGATGCATTAAATCATTAGTTTAACACATTTAAGTTAATTAGCCTTCTTCAGCTTACCGAAGTTGACATAACGCCATAACGGCAGTGCATTTGTGAGAATTCGACAATCTTATATTCAGCTATAAAGTCGATTTTCTTGTACACACACATTTAGCAGTCGATATTGGGTTGCTTTAAATTATTAGTTTAACATATTTAAGGTAATTAGCCTTATTCATTTTGCTAATGTTGGCATAAAGCCATAACGGCAGAGCATTTCGAAGAACTCGAGAATCTTATATTCAGGTATAAAGTCGATTTTTTGTATATACACATTTAGCAGTCGATATCGAGTTGCTCCAACTCATTAACATCAAATATTTAAGTTAATTATCTTTACTTATATTACCGAAGTTGACATAAAGCCATAACGGCAGTGCTTTTGGAAGAATTAGACAATCTCAAGTTCAGGCATAAAATCGATTTTCTTGTATATACACATTTAGCAGCCGATATTGAGTTACCTTAAATCATTAGCTTCACACATTAAAGTTAATTAACCTTCTTCATCTTACCGAAGTTGACATAAAGCAATAACGGCAGTGCATTTGTGAGAATTCGACAATCTTATATTCAGCTATAAAGTCGATTTTCTTGTTTATACACATTTAGCAGTCGACATTGTGATGCTTTAAATCATTAGTTTAACACATTTAAGTTAATTAGCCTTCTTCAGCTTACCGAAGTTGACATAAAGCCATAACGGCAGTGCATTTGGAAGAATTCCACATTCTTATATTCAGCTATAAAGTCGATTTTCTTGTATATACACATTTAGCAGTCGATATTGTGTTGCCTTAAATCATTAGTTTAACACATTTAAGTTAATTAGCCTTCTTCAGCTTACCGAAGTTGACATAAAGCCATAACGGCAGTGCATTTTTGAGAATTCGACAATCTTATATTCAGCTATAAAGTCGATTTTCTTGTTTATACACATTTAGCAGTCGACATTGTGTTGCTTTAAATCACTAGTTTAACACATTTAAGTTAATTAGCCTTATTCATTTTGCTAATGTTGGCATAAAGCCATAACGGCAGTGCATTTGGAAGAATTCGACATTCTTATATTCAGCTATAAAGTCGATTTTCTTGTTTATACGCATTTAGCAGTCGACATTGTGATGCTTCAAATCATTAACATCAAACATTTAAGTTAATTAGCTTTCTTCATCTTACCGAAGTTGACTTAAAGCCATAACGGCAGTGCATTTGGAAGAATTCGACATTCTTATATTCAGCTATAAAGTCGATTTTCTTGTATATACACATTTAGCAGTCGATATTGTGTTGCGTTAAATCATTAGTTTAACACATTTAAGTTAATTAGCCTTCTTCAGCTTACCGAAGTTGACATAAGGCCATAACGGCAGTGCATTTGTGAGAATTCGACAATCTTATATTAAGCTATAAAGTCGATTTTTTTTGTATATACACATTTAGCAGTCGATATTGTGTTGCTTTAAATCATTAGTTTAACACATTTAAGTTAATTAGCCTTCTTCAGCTTACCGAAGTTGACATAAAGCCATAACTTCAGTGCATTTGGAAGAATTCGACATACTTATATTCAGCTATAAAGTCGATTTTCTTGTTTATACGCATTTAGCAGTCGACATTGTGATGCTTCAAATCATTAACATCAAACATTTAAGTTAATTAGCTTTCTGCATCTTACCGAAGTTGACATAAAGCCATAACGGCAGTGCATTTGGAAGAATTCGACATTCTTATATTCAGCTATAAAGTCGATTTTCTTGTATATACACATTTAGCAGTCGATATTGTGTTGCTTTAAATCATTAGTGTAACACATTTAAGTTAATTAGCCTTCTTCAGCTTACCGAAGTTGACATAAAGCCATAACGGCAGTGCATTTGGAAGAATTCGACATTCTTATATTCAGCTATAAAGTCGATTTTCTTGTTTATACGCATTTAGCAGTCGACATTGTGATGCTTCAAATCATTAACATCAAACATTTAAGTTAATTAGCTTTCTTCATCTTACCGAAGTTGACTTAAAGCCATAACGGCAGTGCATTTGGAAGAATTCGACATTCTTATATTCAGCTATAAAGTCGATTTTCTTGTATATACACATTTAGCAGTCGATATTGTGTTGCTTTAAATCACTAATTTAACACATTTAAGTTAATTAGCCTTCTTCAGCTTACCGAAGTTGACATAAAGCCATAACGGCAGTGCATTTGTGAGAATTCGACAATCTTATATTCAGCTATAAAGTCGATTTTCTTGTTTATACACATTTAGCAGTCGACATTGTGATGCTTCAAATCATTAACATCAAACATTTAAGTTAATTAGCTTTCTGCATCTTACCGAAGTTGACATAAAGCCATAACGGCAGTGCATTTGTGAGAATTCGACAATCTTATATTCAGCTATAAAGTCGATTTTTTTTGTGTATACACATTTAGCAGTCGATATTTTGTTGCTTTAAATCATTAGCTTCACACATTTAAGTTAATTAACCTTCTTGATCTTACCGAAGTTGACATAAAGCCATAACGGCAGTGCATTTGGAAGAATTCGACATTCTTATATTCAGCTATAAAGTCGATTTTCTTGTTTATACGCATTTAGCAGTCGACATTGTGATGCTTCAAATCATTAACTTCAAACATTTAAGTTAATTAGCTTTCTGCATCTTACCGAAGTTTACATAAAGCCATAACGGCAGTGCATTTGGAAGAATTCGACATTCTTATATTCAGCTATAAAGTCGATTTTCTTGTATATACACATTTAGCAGTCGATATTGTGTTGCTTTAAATCATTAGTGTAACACATTTAAGTTAATTAGCCTTCTTCAGCTTACCGAAGTTGACATAAAGCCATAACGGCAGTGCATTTGTGAGAATTCGACAATCTTATATTCAGCTATAAAGTCGATTTTCTTGTTTATACGCATTTAGCAGTCGACATTGTGATGCTTCAAATCACTAGTTTAACACATTTAAGTTAATTAGCCTTCTTCAGCTTACCGAAGTTGACATAACGCCATAACGGCAGTGCATTTGTGAGAATTCGACAATCTTATATTCAGCTATAAAGTCGATTTTCTTGTATATACACATTTAGCAGTCGACATTGTGATGCTTTAAATCATTAGTTTAACACATTTAAGTTAATTAGCCTTCTTCAGCTTACCGAAGTTGACATAAAGCCATAACGGCAGTGCATTTGGAAGAATTCGACATTCTTATATTCAGCTATAAAGTCGATTTTCTTGTTTAAACGCATTTAGCAGTCGACATTGTGATGCTTCAAATCATTAACATCAAACATTTAAGTTAATTAGCTTTCTGCATCTTACCGAAGTTGACTTAAAGCCATAACGGCAGTGCATTTGGAAGAATTCGACATTCTTATATTCAGCTATAAAGTCGATTTTCTTGTATATACACATTTAGCAGTCGATATTGTGTTGCTTTAAATCATTAGTTTACCACATTTAAGTTAATTAGCCTTCTTCAGCTTACCGAAGTTGACATAAAGCCATAACGGCAGTGCATTCATGAGAATTCGACAATCTTATATTCAGGTATAAAGTCGATTTTCTTGTATATACACATTTAGCAGTCGATACTGTGTTGCTTTAAATCATTAGTTTAACACATTTAAGTTAATTAGCCTTCTTCAGCTTACCGAAGTTGACATAAAGCCATAACGGCAGTGCATTTGTGCGAATTCGACATTCTTATATTCAGCTATAAAGTCGATTTTCTTGTATATACACATTTAGCAGTCGACATTGTAATGCTTTAAATCATTAGTTTAACACATTTACGTTAATTAGCCTTCTTCAGCTTACCGAAGTTGACATAAAGCCATAACGGCAGTGCATTCATGAGAATTCGACAATCTTATATTCAGGTATAAAGTCGATTTTCTTGTATATACACATTTAGCAGTCGATACTGTGTTGCTTTAAATCATTAGTTTAACACATTTAAGTTAATTAGCCTTCTTCAGCTTACCGAAGTTGACATAAAGCCATAACGGCAGTGCATTTTTGAGAATTCGACAATCTTATATTCAGCTATAAAGTCGATTTTCTTGTATATACACATTTAGCGGTCGACATTGTGTTGCTTTAAATCACTAGTTTAACACATTTAAGTTAATTAGCCTTCTTCAGCTTACCGAAGTTGACATAACGCCATAACGGCAGTGCATTTGTGAGAATTCGACAATCTTATATTCAGCCATAAAGTCGATTTTCTTGTTTGTACACATTTAGCAGTCGATACTGTGTTGCTTTAAATCATTAGTTTAACACATTTAAGTTAATTAGCCTTCTTCAGCTTACCGAAGTTGACATAAAGCCATAACGGCAGTGCATTTGTGCGAATTCGACATTCTTATATTCAGCTATAAAGTCGATTTTCTTGTATATACACATTTAGCAGTCGATACTGTGTTGCTTTAAATCATTAGTTTAACACATTTAAGTTAATTAGCCTTCTTCAGCTTACCGAAGTTGACATAAAGCCATAACGGCAGTGCATTTTTGAGAATTCGACAATCTTATATTCAGCTATAAAGTCGATTTTCTTGTATATACACACTTAGCAGACGACATTGTGATGCTTTAAATCATTAGTTTAACACATTTAAGTTAATTAGCCTTCTTCAGCTTACCGAAGTTGACATAACGCCATAACGGCAGTGCATTTGTGAGAATTCGACAATCTTATATTCAGCCATAAAGTCGATTTTCTTGTTTATACACATTTAGCAGTCGACATTGTGTTGCTTTAAATCACTAGTTTAACACATTTAAGTTAATTAGCCTTCTTCAGCTTACCGAAGTTGACATAAAGCCATAACGGCAGTGCATTTGTGAGAATTCGACAATCTTATATTCAGCTATAAAGTCGATTTTTTTTGTATATACACATTTAGCAGTCGATATTTTGTTGCTTTAAATCATTAGTTTAACACATTTAAGTTAATTAGCCTTCTTCAGCTTACCGAAGTTGACATAAAGCCATAACGGCAGTGCATTTGTGAGAATCCGACAATCTTATATTCAGCTATAAAGTCGATTTTCTTGTATATACACATTTAGCAGTCGATATTGAGTTGCTTCAAATCATTAACATTAAACATTTAAGTTAATTAGCCCTTTCCAGCTTACCGAAGTTGACATAAAGCCATAACGGCAATGCTTTTGGAAGAATTCGACAATCTCATGTTCAGGTATAAATTCGATTTTCTTGTATATACACATTTAGCAGCCGATATTGAGATGCCTTAAATCATAAGCTGCACACATTTAAGTTAATTAACCTTCTTCATCTTGCTAAAGTTGACATAAAGCCATAACGGCAGTGCATTTGGAAGAACTCGAGAATCTTATATTCAGGTATAAAGTCGATTTTCTTGTATATACACACCTTGCAGTCGATATTGGGTTGCTTCAAATCATTAACATCAAAAATTTAAGTTAATTAGCCTTATTCTTTTTACCGAAGTTGACATAAGGCCATAACGGCAGTGCATTTGGAAGAATTCGACAATCTTGTATTCAGCTATAAATTCGATTTTCTTGAACATACACAATTAGCAATCGGTAGTGATCATTAGTAAAACATTAGCTTCACATATTTAAGTTAATTAACATTCTTCATCTTACCGAAGTTGACATAAAGCCATAACGGCAGTGCATTTGGAAGAATTCGAAAATCTTATATTCAGGCATAAATTCGATTTTCTTGTATATACACATTTAGCAGCTGATATTGAGATGCCTTAAATCATAAGCTGCACACATTTAAGTTAATTAACCTTCTTCATCTTGCTAAAGTTGACATAAAGCCATAACGGCAGTGCATTTGGAAGAACTCGAGAATCTTATATTCAGGTATAAAGTCGATTTCTTGTATATGCACATTTAGCAGTCGATATCGAGTTGCTTTAACTCATTAACATCAAATATTTAAGTTAATTATCTTTCTTTATATTACCGAAGTTGACATAAAGCCATAACGGCAGTGCTTTTGGACGAATTAGACAATCTTATGTTAAGGTATAATGTCGATTTTTTTGTATATACATACACACTTAGCAGTCGGTATTGAATTGGTTCAAATTAAACATCAAATATTTAAGTTGGTTAACCTTCTTCATCATGCTGAAGTTAACATAAAGCAATGCACTGCCGTATTTGGAAGAATTCGACAACTTTTTATTTAGGTATAAGGTCGATTTTCTTGTACACACACATTTAGCAGTCGATATTGGTTTGCTTTAAATTATTAGTTTAACATATTTAAGGTAATTAGCCTTATTCATTTTGCTAATGTTGACATAAAGCCATAACGGCAGTGCATTTGGAAGAACTCGAGAATCTTATATTCAGGTATAAAGTCGATTTCTTGTATATACACATTTAGCAGTCGATATAGAGCTGCTCCAACTCACTAACATCAAATATTTAAGTTAATTATCTTTCTTTATATTACCGAAGTTGACATAAAGCCATAACGGCAGTGCATTTGGAAGAATTCGAAAATCTTATATTCAGGTATAAAGTCGATTTTCTTGTATATACACACTTAGCAGTCGATATTGAGTTGCTTCAAATCATTATCATGAAAAATTAAAGTTAATTAGCTTCCTTAATCTTATCGAAGTTGACATAAAGCCATAACGGCAGTGCTTTTGGAAGAATTAGACAATCTTATGTTCAGGTATAAAGTCGGTTTTCTTATATATACACATTTAGCAGTCGATATTGAGTTGCTTCAAATCAATATTATCAATTATTTAAGCTAATTAGCCTTATTCATTTTACCGAAGTTGACATAAAGGCATAACGGCAGTGCATTTGGAAGAATTTGATAATCTTATATTCAGGTATAAAGTCGATTTTCTTGTACAAACACATTTAGCAGTCGATATTGAGTTGCTTCAAATCATTAACATCAAAAATTTAAGTTAATTAGCTTCCTTAATCTTATCGAAGTTGACATAAAGCCATAACGGCAGAGCATTTGTGAGAATTCGACAATCTTATATTCAGCTATAAATTCGATTTTCTGGTATATACACATTTAACAGTCGACATTGTGTTGCTTTAAATCACTAGTTTTACACATTTAAGTTAATTAGCCTTCTTCAGCTTACCGAAGTTGACATAAAGCCATAACGGCAGTGCATTTGTGAGAATTCGACAATCTTATATTCAGCTATAAAGTCGATTTTCTTGTATATACGCATTTAGCAGTCGACATTGTGTTGCTTTAAATCACTAGTTTAACACATTTAAGTTAATTAGCCTTCTTCAGCTTACCGAAGTTGACATAACGCCATAACGGCAGTGCATTTGTGAGAATTCGACAATCTTATATTCAGCTATAAAGTCGATTTTCTTGTATACACACATTTAGCAGCCGATATTGAGATGCCTTAAATCATAAGCTGCACACATTTAAGTTAATTAACCTTCTTCATCTTGCTAGAGTTGACATAAAGCTATAACGGCAGTGCATTTGGAAGAACTCGAGAATCTTATATTCAGCTATAAAGTCGATTTTCTTGTATATACGCATTTAGAAGTCGACATTGTGTTGCTTTAAATCACTAGTTTAACACATTTAAGTTAATTATCTTTCTTCATATTACCGAAGTTGACATAAAGCCATAACGGCAGTGCATTTGGAAGAATTCGAAAATCTTATATTCAGGTATAAAGTCGATTTTCTTGTATATACACACTTAGCAGTCGATATTGAGTTGCTTCAAATCATTATCATGAAAAATTTAAGTTAATTAGCTTCCTTAATCTTATCGAAGTTGACATAAAGCCATAACGGCAGTGCTTTTGGAAGAATTAGACAATCTTATGTTCAGGTATAAAGTCGGTTTTCTTATATATACACATTTAGCAGTCGATATTGAGTTGCTTTAAATCAATATTATCAATTATTTAAGCTAATTAGCCTTATTCATTTTACCGAAGTTGACATAAAGGCATAACGGCAGTGCATTTGGAAGAATTTGATAATCTTATATTCAGGTATAAAGTCGATTTTCTTGTACAAACACATTTAGCAGTCGATATTGAGTTGCTTCAAATCATTAACATCAAAAATTTAAGTTAATTAGCTTCCTTAATCTTATCGAAG
>NW_024395445.1:0-5006 GCF_016617805.1 Bactrocera tryoni | reverse complement strand
GACAACTCCAACCACTTCAAAATGGGTAATTAGCATAAATATGTAAAGTTCATATTTTTACGCAACTTGATATCGATTGCTTAATGGGTATGTACCAAAAAATCGATTCTACGCCTTAACATAAGATTGTGAATTTGATCCAAATACACTGTCGCTATGGCTATACGAAAACTCTATGACAACTCCAATAACATCAAAACGGCTAATTAACAGAAATGTGTAAAGTTCATATTTTTACGCATCTTGATATCGATTGCTTAATGTGTGTGTACCAAAAAATCAATTCTACACCTTAATTTAGGATTATTAAATTGTTACAAATACACTGTCGCTATTGCTATAGGACAGCCCTATGACAACTCCAATAACACCAAAACGGGTAATTAGCAAAAATATGTAAAGTTCATATTTTTATGCAACTTGATATCGATTGCTTAGTGTGTACTTATCAAAACATCGATTCTACACCGTAACTTAAGATTGTGAAATTGCTCCAAAGACACTGTCGTTATGGCTATACGACAACTCTATGAACGCTCCAATAACATCAAAACGGCTAGTTAGCATAAATAAGTAAAGTTCATATTTTTACGCAACCTGATATCGATTGCATAATGTGTGTGTACCAAAAAATCAATTCTACACCTTAATTTAGGATTATTAAATTGTTACAAATACACTGTCGCTATTGCTATAGGACAGCCCTATGACAACTCCAATAACATCAAAACGGGTAATTAGCAAAAATATGTAAAGTTCATATTTTTACGCAACTTGAGATCGATTGCTTAGTGTGTACTCATCAAAACATCGATTCTACACCGTAACTTAAGATTGTGAAATTGCTCTAAAGACACTGTCGTTATGGCTATACGACAACTCTATGAAAGCTCCAATAACATCTAAACGGCTAGTTAGCATAAATATGTAAAGTTCATATTTTTACGCAACTTGATACCGATTGCTTAATACGTAAGTTTCAAAAAATCGATTCTACACCTTAATATAAGCCTCTGAAGTTGTCCCATATGCACTGTCGCTATTTCTATAAGACAACTCTGTGACAACTCCATTAACATCAAAACGGTTAGTCAGCATAAATATGTAAAGTTCATATTTTTACGCAACATGATATCGATTGCATTTGTACCAAAAAATTAATTCCACACCTTAATTTAGGATTATCAAATTCTTACAAATACACTGTCGCTATTGCTATAGGACAACCCTATGACAACTCCAATAACATCAAAACGGGTAATTAGCAAAAATATGTAAAGTTCATATTTTTATGCAACTTGATATCGATTGCTTAGTGTGTACTTATCAAAACATCGATTCTACACCGTAACTTAAGATTGTGAAATTGCTCCAAAGACACTGTCGTTATGGCTATACGACAACGCTATGAAAGCTCCAATAACATCTAAACGGCTAGTTAGCATAAATATGTAAAGTTCATATTTTTACGCAACTTGATACCGATTGCTTAGTGTGTACTTATCAAAACATCGATTCTACACCGTAACTTAAGATTGTGAAATTGCTCCAAAGACACTGTCGTTATGGCTATTCGACAACTCTATGAAAGCTCCAATAACATCAAAACGGCTAGTTAGCATAAATATGTAAAGTTCATATTTTTGCGCATCTTGATAGCGATTGCTTAATTTGTATGTACCAAGAAAACGAATCTACACCTTAATATAAGATTGTGAAATTGCTCCAAATACACTGTCGCTATGGCTATACGACAACTCTATGACAACCCCAATAACATCAAAACGGCTAATTAACAGAAATGTGTAAAGTTCATATTTTTACGCATCTTGATATATATTGCTTAATGTGTATGTTCCAAAAAATCAATTCTACACCTTAATTTAGGATTATTAAATTGTTACAAATAAACTGTCGCTATTGCTATAGGACAACCCTATGACAACTCCAATAACATCAAAACGGGTAATTAGCAAAAATATGTAAAGTTCATAATTCTACGCAACTTGATATCGATTGCTTAATGTCTATGTACCAAAAAATCGATTCTACACCTTAATATAAGATTGTGAATTTGATCCAAATACACTGTCGCTATGGCTATACGACAACTCTATGACAACTCCATTAACATCAAAACGGCTTATTAACAGAAATGTGTAAAGTTCATATTTTTACGCATCTTGATATCGATTGCTTAATGTGTATGTACCAAAAAATCAATTCTACATCTTTATTTAGGATTATTAAATTGTTACAAATAAACTGTCGCTATTGCTATAGGACAACCCTATGACAACTCCAATAACATCAAAACGGGTAATTAGCAAAAATATGTAGAGTTCATATTTTTACTCAACTTGATATCGATTGCTTAGTGTGTACTTATCAAAACATCGATTCTACACCGTAACTTAAGATTGTGAAATTGCTCCAAAGACACTGTCGTTATGGCTATACGACAACTCTATGAAAGCTCCAATAACATCAAAACGGCTAAATAGCATATATATGTAAAGTTCATATTTTACGCAACTTGATATCGATTGCTTAATGTGTATGTATCAAAAAATCGATTCTACACCTTAACTTAAGATTATGAAATTGCTACAAAGACACTGTCGTTATGGCTATACCACAACTCTATGAAAGCTCCAATAACATCAAAATGGCTAATTAACAGAAATATGTAAAGTTCATATTTTTACGCATCTTGATATCGATTGCTTAATATGTATGTACCAAAAATCAATTTTACATCTTAATTTAAGATTGTAAAATTGTTCCAAATACACTGTCGCTATTGCTATAGAACAACTCTATGACAACTCCAATAACATCAAAACGGCTAGTTTGCATAAATATGTAAGTTCATATTTTTACGCATCTTGATATCGATTGCATAATATGTGTGTACATCTTAATTTAAGATTGTAAAATTGTTCCAAATAAACTGTCGCTATTGCTATAGAACAACTCTATGACAACTCCAATAACATCAAAACGGGTAATTAGCAAAATTATGTAAAGTTCATATTTTTATGCAACTTGATATCGATTGCTTAATGTGTATGTACCAAAATATCAATTTTACATCTTAATTTAATATTGCAAAATTGTTCGAAATACACTGTCGCTATTGCTATAGAACAACTCTATGACAACTCCAATAACATCAAAACGGCTAATTTGCATAAATATGTAAAGTTCATATTTGTATGCAACTTGATATCGATTGCTTAATGTGTATGTATCAAAAAATCAATTTTGCATCTTAATTTAAGATTGTTAAATTGTTCCAAATACACTGTCGCTATTGCTATAGGGCAACTCTATGACAACTCCAATAAAATCAAAACGGCTAAATTGCATAAATATGTAAAGTTCATATTTTTACGCAACTTGATATCGATTGCTTAATGTGTATGTATCAAAAAATCAATTTTACACCTTAATTTAAGTTTGTAAAATTGTTCCAAATACACAGTCGCTATTGCTATAGAACAACTCTATGACAACTCCAATAACATCAAAACGGCTAATTTGCATAAATATGTAAAGTTCATATTTGTATGCAACCTGATATCGATTGCTTAATGTGTATGTATCAAAAAATCGATTCTACACCTTAATTTAATATTGCAAAGTTGTTCCAAATACACTATCGCTATTGCTATAGAACAACTCTATGACAACTCCTATAACATCAAAACGGCTAATTTGCATAAATATGTAAAGTTCATATTTGTATGCAACTTGATATCGATTGCTTAATGTGTATGTATCAAAAAATCGATTCTACACCTTAATTTAATATTGCAAAGTTGTTCCAAATACACTGTCGCTATTGCTATAGAACAACTCAATGACAACTCCAATAACATCAAAACGGCTAATTTGCATAAATATGTAAAGTTCATATTTGTATGCAACTTGATATCGATTGCTTAATGTGTATGTATCAAAAAATCGATTCTACACTTTAATTTAATATTGCAAAATTGTTCCAAGTACACTGTCGCTATTGCTATAGAACAACTCTATGACAACTCTAATAACATCAAAACGGCTAATTTGCATAAATATGTAAAGTTCATATTTTTACGCATCTTGATATCGATTGCATAATATGTATGTAACAAAAAATCAATTTTGCATCTTAACTAAAGATTAATAAATTGTTCCAAATACACTGTCGCTATTGCTATAGGGCAACTCTATGACAACTCCAATAAAATCAAAACGGCTAATTTGCATAAATATGTAAAGTTCATATTTTTACGCAACTTGATATCGATTGCTTAATGTGTATGTATCAAAAAATCAATTATACACCTTAATTTAAGATTGCAAAGTTGTTCCAAATACACTGTCGCAATTGCTATAGAACAACTCTATGACAACTCCAATAACATCAAAACGGCTAATTTGCATAAATATGTAAAGTTCATATTTTTACGCATCTTGATATCGATTGCATAAATGTATGTACATCTTAATTTAAGATTGTAAAATTGTTCCAAATAAACTGTCGCTATAGCTATAGGACAACTCTATGACAACTCCAATAAAATCAAAACGGCTAATTTGCATAAATATGTGAAGTTCATAATTTTACACATCTTGATATCGATTGTGTATTGTGTATGTATCAAAAAATCGATTCTACACCTTAATATAAGATTGTAAAATTGTTCCAAAGACACTGTCGCTATTGCTATAGGACAACTCTATGACAACTCCAATAACAGCGAAACGGCGAGTTAGCATAAATATGTAAAGTTCATATTTTTACGCAACTTGATATCGATTGTGTATTGTGTATGTATCAAAAAATCGATTCTACACCTTAATTGAAGATTTAAAAGTTATTCCAAATACACCGTCACTATTGCTATAGGGCAACTCTATGACAACTCCAATAACATAAAAACGATTAATTAGCAAAAATATGTGAAGTTCATATTTTTTCGCATCTTGATATCGATTGCATAATATGTATGTAC
>NW_024395444.1:0-7555 GCF_016617805.1 Bactrocera tryoni | reverse complement strand
CCAAACGCACTGTCGTTTTGGCTTTATGTAAAGTTGGGTAAGATGAAGAAAGTTAACTAATTTTAATTTGTAAAGTTAATGATTTGAAGCAATTCGTTTTGGATTTCTAAATGTGTATATGCAAGAAAATCGGTTTTATACCCAAATGTAAAAATGTAGAATTTTTCCAAATGCACTGCCGTTATGGCTTTATGTCAACCTGAGTAAGATGGTGAGGGTTAATTAACTGTAGTATGTGAAGCTAATGACTTGAAGCAATTCGTTTCGGATTTCTAATTGTGTATATGCAAGAAAACTGGTTTTATACCTAAGCGTAAAGTTGTGCAATTTTTACAAGTGCACTGACTTTATGGCTTCATGTAACTTTGGTAAGATGTAGAAGGTTAACTAACTTTAATATGTTAAGTTAATGATTCGAAGAAATTCATTGTGGATTTCTAAATGTGTATACACAAGAAAATCGGGTTTATACCTAAATGTAAAATTGTGGAATTTTTCCAAACGCACTGTCGTTTTGGCTTTATGTCAAGTTTGGTAAGATGAAGAAAGTTAACTAACTGTAATTTGTAAAGTTAATGATTTGAAGCAATTCGTTTTGGATTTCTAAATGTGTATATGCAAGAAAATCGGTTTTATACCTAAATGTAAAATTGTGGAATTTTTCCAAACGCACGGTCGTTTTGGCTTTATGTCAAGTTTGGTAAGATGAAGAAAGTTAACTAACTTTAATTTGTAAACTTATTGATTTGAGGCAATTCGCTGTGGATTTCTAATTGTGTATGTGCGAGAAATTCGGTTTTATACCTAAATAAAAATTGTGGACTTTTTTCAAACACACTGACGTTATGGCTTTATGTAACTTTGGTAAGATGAAGAAGGTTAACTAACTTTAATACGTTAAGTTAATGATTTGAAGCAATTCGATGTGGATTTGTAAATATGTATATGCAAGAAAATCGGTTTTATACCAAAATGTAAAAATGTAGACTTTTTCCAAATGCACTGCCGTTATGGCTTTATGTCATCTTGAGTAAGATGATGCGGGTTAATTAACTTTAATATGTGAAGCTAATGATTTGAAGCAATTCGATGTGGATTTCTAAATATCTATATGCAAGAAAATTGGTTTTATACGTAGATGTGAAATTGTGGAATTTTTCCAAATGCATTGCCGTTTTGACTTTATGTCAACTTCAGTAAGATGAAGAAGGTTAATTAACTTTAATATGTGAAGCTAATGATTTGAAGCACTTCGATGTGGACTTCTGAATGTGTGTATGCAAGAAAATCGGTTTTATACTTAAATGTTAAGTTGTGGAATTTTTCCAAATGCACTGCCGTTTTGGCGTTATGCCAACTTCAGTAAGATGGAGAAGGTTAATTAACTATAATATGTGAAGCTAATGATTTGAATCAATTCGATGTGGATTTCAAAATATGTATATGCAAGAAAATCGGTTTTATACCTAAATGTAAAAATGTAGCATGTTTTCAAATGCACTGCCGTTTTGGCTTTATGCCATCTTCAGTAAGATGGTGAGGGTTAATTAACTTAATTATGTGCAGCTAATGATTTGAAGCAATTCCATGTGGATTTCTAAATGTGTACATGCAAGAAAATCGGTTTTATACCTAAATGTAAAATTGTGGAATTTTTCCAAACGCACTGTCGTTTTGGCTTTATGTCAAGTTTGGTAAGATGAAGAAAGTTAACTAACTTTAATTTGTAAACTTATTGATTTGAAGCAATTCGTTTTGGATTTCTAAATGTGTATATGCAAGAAAATCGGTTTTATACCTAAATGTAAAATTGTGGAATTTTTCCAAACGCACGGTCGTTTTGGCTTTATGTCAAGTTTGGTAAGATGAAGAAAGTTAACTAACTTTAATTTGTAAACTTATTGATTTGAGGCAATTCGCTGTGGATTTCTAATTGTGTATGTGCAAGAAATTCGGTTTTATACCTAAATAAAAATTGTGGACTTTTTTCAAACACACTGACGTTATGGCTTTATGTAACTTTGGTAAGATGAAGAAGGTTAACTAACTTTAATACGTTAAGTTAATGATTTGAAGCAATTCGACGTGGATTTGTAAATATGTATATGCAAGAAAATCGGTTTTATACCTAAATGTAAAAATGTAGACTTTTTCCAAATGCATTGCCGTAATGGCTTTATGTCATCTTGAGTAAGATGGTGCGGGTTAATTAACTTTAATATGTGAAGCTAATGATTTGAAGCAATTCGATGTGGATTTCTAAATATCTATATGCAAGAAAATTGGTTTTATACGTAGATGTGAAATTGTGGAATTTTTCCAAATGCATTGCCGTTTTGACTTTATGTCAACTTCAGTAAGATGAAGAAGGTTAATTAGCTTTAATATGTGAAGCTAATGATTTGAAGCACTTCGATGTGGACTTCTGAATGTGTATATGCAAGAAAATCGGTTTTATACTTAAATGTTAAGTAGTGGAATTTTTCCAAATGCACTGCCGTTTTGGCGTTATGCCAACTTCAGTAAGATGGAGAAGGTTAATTAACTATAATATGTGAAGCTAATGATTTGAAGCAATTCGATGTGGATTTCAAAATGTGTATATGCAAGAAAATCGGTGTTATACCTAAATGTAAAAATGTAGAATTTTTTCAAATGCACTGCCGTTTTGGTTTTATGCCATCTTCAGTAAGATGGTGAGGGTTAATTAACTTAATTATGTGAAGCTAATGATTTGAAGCAATTCCATGTGGATTTCTAAATGTGTATATGCAAGAAAATCGGTTTTATTCCTAAATGTAAAATTGTGGAATTTTTCCAAACGCACTGTCGTTTTGGCTTTATGTCAAGTTTGGTAAGATGAAGAAAGTTAACTAACTTTAATTTGTAAACTTATTGATTTGAGGCAATTCGCTGTGGATTTGTAAATGTGTATATGCAAGAAAATCGGTTTTATACCTAAATGTAAAAATGTAAAATTTTTCCAAATGCACTGCCGTTATGGCTTTATGTCATCTTGAGTAAGATGGTGCGGGTTAGTTAACTTTAATATGTGAAGTTAATGATTTGAAGCAATTCGTTTTGGATTTCTAAATGTGTATATGCAAGAAAATCGGTTTTATACCTAAATGTAAAATTGAGGAATTTTTCCAAACGCACTGTCGTTTTGGCTTTATGTCAAGTTTGGTAAGATGAAGAAAGGTAACTAACTTTAATTTGTAAAGTTAATGATTTGAAGCAATTCGTTTTGGATTTCTAAATGTGTATATGCAAGAAAATCGGTTTTATACCTAAATGTAAAATTGTGGAATTTTTCCAAACGCACTGTCGTTTTGGCTTTATGTCAAGTTTGGTAAGACGAAGAAAGTTAACTAACTTTAATTTGTAAACTTATTAATTTGAGGCAATTCGCTGTGGATTTGTAAATGCGTATACATATGCAAGAAAATCGGTTTTATACCTAAATGTAAAAATGTAGAATTTTTCCAAATGCACTGCCGTTATGGCTTTATGTCATCTTGAGTAAGATGGTGCGGGTTAATTAACTTTAATATGTGAAGTTAATGATTTGAAGCAATTCGTTTTGGATTTCTAAATGTGTATATGTAAGGTAACTAACTTTAATTTGTAAAGTTAATGATTTGAAGCAATTCGTTTTGGATTTCTAAATGTGTATATGCAAGAAAATCGGTTTTATACCCAAATGTAAAAATGTAGAATTTTTCCAAATGCACTGCCGTTATGGCTTTATGTAACTTTGGTAAGATGAAGAAGGTTAACTAATTTTAATTTGTAAAGTTAATGATTTGAAGCAACTTGATGTGGATTTCTAAATGTGCATATGCAGGAAAATGGGTTGTATACCTAAATGTAAAATTGTGGAATTTTTCCAAATCCACTGACGTTATGGCTTTATGTAACTTTGGTAAGATGTAGAAGGTTAACTAATTTTAATTTGTAAAGTTAATGATTTGAAGCAATTCGTTTTGGAATTCTAATTGTGTGTATGCAAGAAAATTGGTTTAATACCTAAATGTAAATTTGTGGAATTTTTCCAAATGCACTGCCGTTTTGGCTTTATGCCAACTTCAGTAAGATGAAGAAGGTTAATTAACTTTAATATGTGAAGCTTATTATTAATATATATTTATAAATATGTATATGCAAGAAATTTGTTTTTAAACCTCAATGTAAAATTGTGGAATTTTTTCAAATGCGCTGTCGTTATGGCCTTATGTAACTTTGGTAAGATGAAGAATGTTAACTAAATTGAATATGTTAAGTTAATGATTTGAAGCAAATCGTTGTGGATTTCTAAATGGGTATATGCAAGAAAATCGGTTTTATACCTAAATGTTAAATTGTGGAATTTTTCCAAATGCACTGCCGTTTTGGCTTTGTGCCAACTTCAGTAAGATGAAGAAGGTTAACTAACTTTAATTTGTAAAGCTAATGATTTGAAGCAATTCGTTTTGGATTTCTAAATGTGTATATGCAAGAAAATCGGTTTTATACCCAAATGTAAAAATGTAGAATTTTTCCAAATGCACTGCCGTTATGGATTTATGTCAACCTGAGTAAGATGGTGAGGGTTAATTACTTAAGTATGTGAAGCTAATGACTTGAAGAAATTCGTTTCGGATTTCTAATTGTGTATATGCAGGAAAACCGGTTTTATACCTTTGGTAAGATGTAGAAGGTTAACTAACTTTAATATGTTAAGTTAATGATTCGAAGCAATTCATTGTGGATTTCTAAATGTGTATATGCAAGAAAATCGGGTTTATACCTAAGTGTAAAGTTGTGGAATTTTTCCAAACGCACTGTCGTTTTGGCTTTATGTCAAGCTTGGTAAGATGAAGAAAGTTAACTAACTTTAATACGTTAAGTTAATGATTTGAAGCAATTCGATGTGGATTTGTAAATATGAATATGCAAGAAAATCGGTTTTATACCTAAATGTAAAAATGTAGACTTTTTTCGAATGCATTGCCATTATGGCTTTATGTCATCTTGAGTAAGATGGTGCGGGTTAATTAACTTTAATATGTGAAGCTAATGATTTGAGGCAATTCGCTGTGGATTTCTAATTGTGTATGTGCAAGAAATTCGGTTTTATACCTAAATAAAAATTGTGGACTTTTTTCAAACACACTGTCGTTTTGGCTTTATGTCAAGCTTGGTAAGATGAAGAAAGTTAACTAATTTTAATTTGTAAAGTTAATGATTTGAAGCAATTCGTTTTGGATTTCTAAATGTGTATATGCAAGAAAATCGGTTTTATACCCAAATGTAAAAATGTAGAATTTTTCCAATTGCACTGCCGTTATGGCTTAATGTCAACCTAAGTAAGATGGTGAGGGTTAATTAACTTTAGTATGTGAAGCTAATGACTTGAAGCAATTCGTTTCGGATTTCTAATTGTGTATATGCAGGAAAACCGGTTTTATACCTAAGCGTAAAGTTGTGGAATTTTTCCAAACGCACTGTCGTTTTGGCTTTATGTCAAGTTTGGTAAGATGAAGAAAGTTAACTAACTTTAATTTGTAAAGTTAATGATTTGAAGCAATTCGTTTTGGATTTCTAAATGTGTATATGCAAGAAAATCGGTTTTATACCTAAATGTAAAATTGTGGAATTTTTCCAAACGCACGGTCGTTTTGGCTTTATGTCAAGTTTGGTAAGATGAAGAAAGTTAACTAACTCTAATTTGTAAACTTATTGATTTGAGGCAATTCGCTGTGGATTTCTAATTGTGTATGTGCAAGAAATTCGGTTTTATACCTAAATAAAAATTGTGGACTTTTTTCAAACACACTGACGTTATGGCTTTATGTAACTTTGGTAAGATGAAGAAGGTTAACTAACTTTAATACGTTAAGTTAATGATTTGAAGCAATTCGACGTGGATTTGTAAATATGTATATGCAAGAAAATCGGTTTTATACCTAAATGTAAAAATGTAGACTTTTTCCAAATGCATTGCCGTAATGGCTTTATGTCATCTTGAGTAAGATGGTGCGGGTTAATTAACTTTAATATGTGAAGCTAATGATTTGAAGCAATTCGATGTGGATTTCTAAATATCTATATGCAAGAAAATTGGTTTTATACGTAGATGTGAAATTGTGGAATTTTTCCAAATGCATTGCCGTTTTGACTTTATGTCAACTTCAGTAAGATGAAGAAGGTTAATTAACTTTAATATGTGAAGCTAATGATTTGAAGCACTTCGATGTGGACTTCTGAATGTGTATATGCAAGAAAATCGGTTTTATACTTAAATGTTAAGTAGTGGAATTTTTCCAAATGCACTGCCGTTTTGGCGTTATGCCAACTTCAGTAAGATGGAGAAGGTTAATTAACTATAATATGTGAAGCTAATGATTTGAAGCAATTCGATGTGGATTTCAAAATGTGTATATGCAAGAAAATCGGTGTTATACCTAAATGTAAAAATGTAGAATTTTTTCAAATGCACTGCCGTTTTGGTTTTATGCCATCTTCAGTAAGATGGTGAGGGTTAATTAACTTAATTATGTGAAGCTAATGATTTGAAGCAATTCCATGTGGATTTCTAAATGTGTATATGCAGGAAAATCGCTTTTATACCTAAATGTAAAATTGTGGAATTTTTCCAAACGCACTGTCGTTTTGGCTTTATGTCAAGTTTGGTAAGATGAAGAAAGTTAATTAACTTTAATATGTTAAGCTAATGATTTGAAGCTACTTTATATATATTTATAAATATGTATATGCAAGAAATTTGTTTTTAAACCTAAATGTAAAATTGTGGAATTTTTCCAAATGTGCTGTCGCTTTGGCTTTATGTCAATTTCAGTAAGATGCAGAAGGTTAACTAACTTTAATATATAAAGTTATTGATTTGAAGCAACTTGATGTGGATTTCTATATGTGTATATGCAAAAAAATCGGTTTTATACCTAAATGTAAAATTGTGGAATTTTTCCAAACGCACTGTCGTTTTGGCTTTATGTCAAGTTGGGTAAGATGAAGAAAGTTAACTAATTTTAATTTGTAAAGTTAATGATTTGAAGCAATTCGTTTTGGATCTCTAAATGTGTATATGCAAGAAAATCGGTTTTATACCCAAATGTAAAAATGTAGAATTTTTCCAAATGCACTGCAGTTATGGCTTTATGTCAACCTGAGTAAGATGGTGAGGGTTAATTAACTTTAGTATGTGAAGCTAATGACTTGAAGCAATTCGTTTTGGATTTCTAATTGTGTATATGCAAGAAACCCGGTTTTATACCTAAGCGTAAAGGTGTGGAATTTTTCCAAATGCACTGACGTTATGGCTTCATGTAATTTTGGTAAGATGAAGAAGGTTAACTAACTTTAATATGTTAAGTTAACGATTCGAAGCAATTCATTGTGGATTTCTAAATGTGTATATGCAAGAAAATCGGGTTTATACCTAAATGTAAAGTTCTGGAATTTTTCCAAACGCACTGTCGTTTTGGCTTCATGTCAAGTTTGGTAAGATGAAGAGAGTTAACTAACTTTAATTTGTAAAGTTAATGATTTGAAG